>NC_047513.1:16761320-16917746 GCF_902827115.2 Pseudochaenichthys georgianus | reverse complement strand
CTGCCCTGAAAGACTGCTTGTCATGGTAATAATCTCTTTGAATACATAGAATTGATGGATATAACCTTCTCTTGTTGTGATTTTGTAAAATCCTTCTTGGCTCCACCCTCTCAGTCTCCTGATCCAGTTGCGGCCTGCAAGACAAGCTGACTTTGAGGAGACCATTAAGGAATTTTCCGCCAAGCTGTCACTAGTCCCTTTACCTCCTCCTGGACAGCTCCATGTGGTCAGAAATACTTTTTTCTCTGTCTCTTATACAATGTATCTCTGTATGTCTCGTACCCTCACCTTATCTGTATTTGCCTTACCGTGTGACCAATTTCTAGATCTTTACAGTTTACTGTGTGCATTTCTGTGTATTAGTCCTTCAGCCTCCGTCCGCTCCATGTGTTTCTCCCATCAAAAGAGGATCAGGACAGCCCTCTTATCGACATCGACCTGCATCTTCCTTTGCTCTGTTTCACGCACACAACACTACTCCAGGTAATGCACAGAGACTGCTCTTTCATAACATATTAACCCAAGATGAAATCATATAATGAAGTACAGTGTATTGATTTATATATTGTTCGACTGTTTATGCTGTTTATGATGTTTTAAGCTCAGGTGCAATGCCTGATTAACATGGTGCTGTAACATAACAATGTAAACATTTGGAATCAATCAGAGTATATTTAATCTATTCTAATTGATTCATACAAAGGTACATTACTTTGTTTATGTGACGTTTTTTGAGGCGGAGTTTTGGTGAATTTGCTTCAATTTGCTTCTTGTTAAAACTAGTGTCAATTTGATTAACGAAAAAACTAAGCAAAATTGTGATGAGAGAATTAACACTATTTGGAGGTAATGTGAAGCATGTAATCCTATACATACATTCTAAATAAGATATTATTCAGTTAACCCTGTAAGGCCTGTCTCTCTCTAGGTGCTGTCCTGCCTCCTCCAGGAGCAGAGGCTGGTCTTCTTCTCTGCTGACTGGGCCAGACTCACTCTGTTCGCAGAGAGCTTGCTGCTTTACCTGCAGGTCAGTGAAGGAGGAACATTGCGTCATACAATCGGAGTCATTTGTGTTTGCCTAGAGAGACATTCTAAAACTTCCTGCAGCATCCTCTTATCCTTCTTCTCCATCTGTCTTCTGTTCCTCTGACCTCTCTCAGCCTCTGTCCTGGCAGCAGCCCTATGTTCCCGTGTTGGCAGGAGGAATGCTGGACTTCCTCATGGCTCCTACAGCCTTCCTGATGGGCTGTCACATCAGTCATTTTGAAGAGGTCGCTGCAGTGAGTACAACCATTCTCTGAATACAGACCTTTCTTTGAATCAAGGATAACAGTCTTGGCTTTTGCGGTTGATGAAAAGTCATCTCGGGAAATCTGGCAAATCAGACTTTTCTTTCCCAAGATGACACGAGCCGTGTTGGCTGTTCAGGGATTTTGGCCAACGTTAATGTCAAAGTATTATTCAAACCGTTATTATTCCCTATATCAGGGAAGACATATTGGGATTTTAATTTAGGCTTGTGTTCTTTAATTAAATGTCAATGTTTACATGTTATAGAACTAGGCCGGGGAACCATCCATAACAAAATGAATAATCAAGCCTGATATCTTCACCATATACCAGAGATTGCAAGGCTCTTGGTAATAAATAATGATTCATATTTTAAATCAAATTACCAATGATCTGCAATTGTTTAATTTGAGCTCAGATACACTATTTAACAACAACCTCTCACTGCATTCATCTTCATTCAGTGTCTTACAGAGGCTCAGTTCACATTTAACAGTAGCTTTCTGTTAGTCTGCATAGCAGGGAACAGTTAGTCGATTGTAATGAATTGTACCCATTAAAAAAAAAAAAATGGTTTCTCTGCATTTGACCCATCCTGTGTTAGGAGCAGTGTGCTGCCATTTTAAACGGTCTTTCCGGACTTGAACTGGTGACCTTCCAGTTGCCAAGCAAGTCCCTATCGACTTCGCCACCACCGCTCCATTCTACCCATATGTGTGTGTTTATGTTTGCGTATAGGAGACAGAAGAGCTAATTCTGGTGAATGTCGATGATGGCATCATTCAGTCGTCATGGGCTGAAAACATTGACCTACCAGCTATCCCTCTAGCTGCAGCCGAGAGCTTTATGGCAAGGTAACACACACACACACACACACACACACACACACACACACACACACACACACACACACACACACACCACACACACACACACCACACACACACACACACCACACACCACACACCACACCACACCACACCACACCACACCACACCACACCACACCACACCACACCACACACACACCTTATCTAATGTACTTACCCTTACCTAACACTGCCCCTCTGTAATTGAAGAAAGAAAATATTGTATTATAGTGAGAGTGTTTTACTGTGTTTACTGTCATACAAGTATCTCTCCTCTCCTTTGATCACCATGTTTCACGCAGGATTGGGCTTTGGGCAGCCTATTTGTGGATCAGTTAAGTCACCGATGCTCTCAATACCAATAGAAGCTGCTCTGTGTCATCTATGTTGGGCTGAAAAACTGTACAAGTAAACTGCTGACTTAGCATCCCCCTCACAGTGTAACACCACCGTATTGTGCAGAAATAAGGTTCACTTTAAATAATGTTGGCAATGGAACCAGCAGAGCCTTGGCTAGTATCAAAGCTAGAACAGATTTAGAACAATAATCAAATCTGCCTAAATACCTGCTAAATCAAATTACAAAGGGAACAGAGTTTAAATGACTGAATAAAACAAATGTCCGTTAATGACCATCTAATCTTTGAATACTTGGTGTCTGTGTGTCCAGGGCAGAGTGTCTCCAGCTTCACTACGACTTGGAGCTGTGTCACCTTGGAGCGGGCACTGATGTCAATGCTCTGAGATCCCAACGCAGAGAATGGCAGACTCGCCTCAACACACAGATACAAAACATCGCTCTGGAACTAGTGGTCAACATCTTCAGGTAACGCTTGTGTGTGTGATTTCTTTAACAAATAGTTGTGATTCTAGGGGATAAAGTGGCCAATAGTAAATATAAGTTTACAACACTCTATGATATATAAGAGTCATTTGAGTTGTTATTAACAATTTCTCCCTTTTTGTATGTTTTTGTCCTACTTTGTTAGAGACGTCCAGGACTTTCTAAACCATGAGCACAGAGTTTTTAACAGTGAAGAGTTTCTGAGGACGAGGGAGCCAGCAGACCTGATTTTTTACAAGAAGGTACACCTGCACACTTATACACACCAGGGTTTCCGCTAGGATTTTTTCTCGCCGGTCAAATGTCCGGGCAGAATTTATTTTACCGGACTAATTTGAAACTTACCGGTCATATTTCAATAATAATAATAATAGTTGTGTAGCAGAGTTTCCGTTAGCAGGTCATTACCGGACTATGAGCAGATATGCTTCTGTTTAAAACTCAGTTCACGGGGCTCATTTTTATATTGCTTCAGTTTATAATCGTAACAGATCGAAAAATTCAGATTCATTTTTCAATAAATGATTCCACAAACAACAAACAACATAATTATTACATTCAAACAAACTACTTGTAGTAGATAACGTACATTATTCAGAAGTTTACATCAACTTTGAATAATAACACGGGAGAAACGGATCCTCTCTTTTCCCCTCTCCCTCCCTTTTCCCCTCTCCCTCCCTTTTCCCCTCTCCCTCCCTCTCTCTCCTGACAGCACGTCAGTTTCTCAAGCAGCTCCTGCAGCTCGCTAAACAGAGGGCGGGGCTTCAGGTGATTATGCAGAGCTGCGTGTCTCGGTCAGACTCAGCAGCTGATCTGATCTCTCTCTCGCTCCGGTTACACTTCACTCGCGTTTATGTCCATATCGATCAGATCCAGCTCTCCTGATCGGCCTTTATAGAGAGCACCGATCAAACTATTAAGAGTGAATATCGGCCGATAATGACCGGCGGCCGATCGATCGGAGCCTCTCTAATTATTACCAGACATTTTGACCGTCAGGTTTTGAATTTACCGGTTTTTTATAAATTTTACCAGCTAAAAACCGGTAATTACCGGCTAACGGAAACCCTGATACACACATGTATACACACTAGCACACACAAACACATGCTCTGACAATCTGTGCTTGTTGCTGTCCCCAGGTTTTAGAAACTCATATCTTCCACACATTCCTGCGAGACAGGCTGAACAGGAAACCAGACACCTTCAGCCGCATGGAGCAGATCACGCGTAACCGATCAGCCAGGTATGATGCTGGTGTGATGTCATTACTAAGGGACTGATAACCATGCAACACAGAGGAGCCCAATTGTTCCAAGCCTTTCCCTCAATGTTTTCCCAATTAATTGTTTTTTAAATCTGGGTTAAGCGAATAAAGAACATTCTAGTCGTGCATTGACAGTAGCCCGAAAGGGGATATTTTCTCGGACAAGTCAGTGGCCTGCTGTGTTTTTAACTCGTCTGGTATACTCTTAGCTAGCGTGGAACTTTTACAGAGGTGGTAACAAACAAAGTGCCGGGTGCTATCTATATTTTGTGCAATAGGAAGACCAAGATACGAAACGAGATGAGTAAAGCCACGCTGTACCATGAAATGAAAATGCAGCATAAGGTTGTCTTTAAAGGGAAGAAGCCTTCAAATCATAAAGACAGTGATGTAGCGATTAATTTAAATAGATAATGTAAAAATAAAAAATAAACTTTATTTAGTTTATTGGACAAAACCCATACATTACAAGTATATACCCTCTATGTAATGATATTGAAACTGCCTTTAGCTATGTGATGTCTCGATCACAATCTCAACCTCAATATCTGTGTCCTCTGTCTTCAGGAATCGTGCGATGACAGAGTCTCCTCGGCGTCCTCTCATGTCCGATCTGTCGAGGACGGGGTACAGCAGCTACACCAGCCCTCGTGACCGACTGAGCAAGAGGCTGGGGGCCAGCCTGCCTAACCTGCAGCAACCTGCCAACGACACGGGGACCCCCATCAGCTCCACCAGACTAGCCTCCCTCAGGAAGATGTCTCCTGATGTTGGTCAGTACTGATGGAAGAGAGGGATTCATTGAGAGTGGAAATCAATTAAGAGTGAACTTATTTCACATTTTCTTTGTCTCCTTTCAGGTTTGAAGTCTCCTCAGAAAGTGGTGAAGGTTTTCCGCCTTCCCGAGTTCCCCCCTCCGCTGGCCTACCATTACGTCCAAAACTATTATTCTGACATGGTGTCCTCCCTGGGGAAGGCTATTAACGCTACACTGCCTGAGGAGGCGGCTCTGCTGGCAAGGTACTGAGAGGAGACAAAACTCATAGAGAGTGAAGAAAGGGTTTTTGCTCATTTTATTTTGAAGCTGTACAGATATTTAATATCTGTATGATCTTTAGCCTTTTTAAAGTGTTTCTTTCACTGGGAAATGCTGACTTGGTCTATTCGTATGTCTGGCACCACATCTGTGTGTGACACGCAATTTTAAGTATTACTTCCTGAATAATGAATAGAAGGCATTGACTATACACAATCTTTTACATTTTAAACAAGAAAATATAAATGCTGTATAATCATTTTACAGGCTGTCTTGGATAACAAATAGTATGTTAGTTATCTTCACCACAAGTTATGACACTTTTTGAAAACATTCATACCCTGAGGAGTAGTGGTTCCATTTTGTGTGAAGGACTGAGAGTTGCACAGGGCAAAGATTGACAACATTAAAACGCTTTTTTGGAGTAATCAACCCAGATCAAAACCTTTCAACTGAATTTTAGCTACATTTCACACTCATCCTCTTAAGTAAATGACTGACTTCTAGACAAGTTAATAATTTCTCTGTCTTTTAGGTACCACTACCTGCGGGGTTTGGTAAACACGGTGTCCAACAGACGTCTGGATGCACTGGAGGACTTTCAGAGTCTGTATAAGACAGACTCAGATATCTTCCCTTCTCAGATGGTGAAGTCAGTGGTTGACTCGCTGCCAGAAGCTGAACGGCTACAGGTCAGTCTGTCATGAATGAAGACAGTGTTGTAGTCTCCTTGCTGTAAATACTGTTATCTGGATTCATGTCAGTTAACTGCATCAAGAGCACCTGATTTATATTCTGTATGGTAGTCACGTTGAATTTAAGCAATCATTGTGAACATCACATAATCGTTTTTTACACTCAACGCTTCTATGAGATTTTTGAATGAAGTTTTAAATGTAATTTATAGAGCTGTTAGATTGCTGTTAGACCACCCCTTTAATACAGGTGCATGCTTTCATTTGTGTGCAGCAAAAAGAGTTTGTAGACTGCAGTGAAAATGTTAGTAAGGCTAAATGCTACCACATATGGATTGAAGCGGAATATTCAACATTTTGTGGATTAAAAAAAATGGACAACTCTCTCCGCAGGCGGACAGACGACCAGAGCTGACACGGCTCATCAGTCGGCTCAAGAGGGACCAGGAGAGGGAACGCGCGCTCAACGACAACGGTCAAGAGCACGATTCCATAAAGCGTTTCCAGCTGCCGAAAAAATACATGCACCTGGAGGAGTTTGTTAAATGTGTTCAGGAGTCTGGTATTGTAAAAGACCAAGGAACCATACATAGACTCTTTGACGCTCTAACTGTAGGTGAGTCGTGTGCATATGCATACATGCATGTGTCAGTTTATATAGTTAATACAGTAACATCTATATAATATACTGTATTGCGGAGGGGTGTGGTGCAATGGGTTGCACGTTGGTGTTCAGATCAGGGACTCACAGGTTCAAACCCCACTGCAGTCAGCATGTCGTTGTGTCCCTGGGCAAGACACTTCACCCCAAATTACTCCTGTGGGGATTGCCCACAGTATTGAGTATGTAAGTTGCTTTGGATAAAAGCGTCTATCAAGTGACATGTAATGTAATGTAAATGTACATTTGTTAGAGCAGCTCAGGCCGTTTCTGTTCATTTGGTCAAACAGGCCGTCTTGAAGAATTGTTTTCACAACCTCCGGGATGCTGTCTGAGCTCAAACACACACACACACACACACACACACACACACACACACACACACACACACACACACACACACACACACACACACACACACACACACACACACACACACACACACACACACACACACACACACACACACACACACACACACACACACACACACACACACACACACACACACACACACACACACACACACACACACACACACACACACACAGACAGACAAACTGAAGCACTCCTTCTCCCTTTTCCAGGCAAACATTTATTCCTCAGGTTAATCATTACCTCACCCCTTCTTGAGGTCAGAGAGTTTGTCTTGCAGGGCTTGTTTGGTGGTCACTTACTTTTACTTTGCCTCACAAAGCTGTGAGCTATCAGCAATGTTTTACTTAGTTAGCGAGCACACCTGAACACCACAGTTTGTATATTATAAGCGTTACGAGCAGCCAGTAACAACTAGTGCCAGCCAGCGTGAGAGCCGCTGTGATCTGAAAACTTTCCTGTGATCTGAGATTGGTCACCATGTAAACGAAAAGGCAAGATATTTGAGTCATAAGAGCTGTGGTCTCAGTAATTAGTTTTACATTTAAGGTAAAAGCCAGAGTAGGAATAGTGTTTGGAAATGGACACATCAAAAAAGTCGAGGTTACAGCCAAATCAAATTATTGTTAAGGAAGAAAAGTTATTGTGGGGGCTTATCTTGCCTTCTACATGACAGAACGTTGGGTTTAATTAGCAAACATCAAGTTTTCCTTTCCTCTTCTGACCTGCACTGCAGGAAGAGATACAGAGTGTGTGTGTTGGATGCCAAGTTAGCAGCAACATCCAACTGCAGACTACTTGACTCAACACAGCACTTAATTCGAGTTACTCATTGTGGTGGAATATTTAGATAGAGATAAGAAGTAGACAGACATTTGGTCATTGTCCTGCTGTGATTATGAAACTGAATTTTGAGCTTAACATTTTGCAATTTGCTAAACTTTACTATTGCTCAGTGGACTGCACTGTGTGGGACGTTGGTTGTGTGCTGTGGAGTGCAAAGACTGTATGTAGTCATTGTTTTCATACAGTAAGCACGGCAACCCCCAACTTCTTACTGTGCAGGAATGCTGGAAGATAAGATTGCAAGGAGAAAGAGTTGTTCAACTACCAGATGTGTGTGTGTGTGTGTGAAGGAGAGACTATAAACCAGAGCACTTCTTTTGTTCAAACTTTAATATTAATTTCATCTATGCTGGCCTACAGCCAGAATGTGGTAGATGTATTATCACTTGTTTACAATCAGAAATGTATGTACAAGTGTCCATTTTCTAAGAATGGCATATACATATCCAGGATCTTACATTTTATATATACTGTATGTTATTCTATTTGTGCAGTATTTCCCACTGTTCAAAATGATCCATATATTCACTTACAGAAAAAAACGTTTTGAAAAGTAATTTTTTCGGTAATTACAATTTATTTTATAATTTCTTCAATTAATCTTGAATAGGGAATGAAATGTTGTACCAATTTCTTATTATGGATTTCTCACCTGTGACCAATATTATCATGGTTCAATATCTATTTGTATAAGTGATAATCATTTATATTTCCAAGGTACATATTATGCATTTATTGGGTATTGCATATCTAGGAATACCTTTAATTGTAACTTGCATACTTTCCCCAAATGAATATATGTTATTCACCAAAAATAGTTGTGGTTTGCCTCTTTATTCCTTTTATTCGTGTGCAAAGGTATACTCTTATTTTAAGGTGTTACATGTTTTCTACCCACACTTCCTCCCTGAAGCTGAGCTGTCTATAAATGCTCAGTCAACTATTTCAGGGTACATTTCTTGTTATATTTTTTAATTATTGTCATCTGTGTGTTCATTTGTTCCAGGTCATCAGAAGCAGGTTGGGCCAGAGTTGTTCAGAGTCTTCTACACCATCTGGAAGGAGACGGAGGCAGAAGCACAGGAGGTCTGTATGTAGGATTGATCTGGAACATATAACAAAAAAACCCACATTTTAAATATGCTGCATGTGTGTGTCAGCTGAAACTTTGAGTTTATTTTACCATAAAACAGTAAGCTGCACATTTTTGCGAAGTAGGAAACATGTCACAAACATGACATTGTCAGGAATAACACAACAAAGTCCTCACACAGCTCTTTTTATGTGATATTTCAGGTGTGTTTGCCAGCGTCAGTCTCTGAGCACATCGAGCCCAGCGAGTGTGTTTTCAAGCTTTCCTCCTCTGTGAAAACGAGCCGCGGGGTGGGAAAGATTGCCATGACTCAGAGACGGCTTTTCCTGCTGACCGACGGACGACCAGGATACGTGGAGGTGGCACAGTACCGGGATTTAGGGGTGAGACAAAATGAAGGACAAAGGTCAATCTGAGTGAATTATTTACATATGAGATTAAAATGAGCAGGACATAGACAGTAAAAACAAGGGCTTTCCCTAATGAATGTGGGACACTTTATATTTGTACTCTGTCTTCCTCTCTTCTCCCACAGGAGGTGAAAGTGTCCTCGGCTCCCTTCCTGCTCCTGCGCATCCCCAGCCTGAAGCTGCGAGTTCAGGGCAGGAAGGAGACATTTGAGGCTAATTTGAAAACAGAGACAGAGCTGTGGAACCTGATGGTCAAAGAGATGTGGGCCGGACGCAACATGGCTGACCAACACAAGGTTAGGCTTGAAATGAAGGATGTGTGAGAGTTTAAGTGTGCCAGTATGAGGGTATACTGTTCGTGGGGGAAAAGGGATCAGATGAGGGAGTCACAAATGAATGAATGATAATTTGGTGAGTCATCATGTGCCATTATTATTAGTAGTATCTCGGTGTGAATGTGTGTGTACTGTATGTGGTTGTGCATGCTAGTAATTGTGAGCTTGGCCTGGTAGGTGTGGTTAGAATTCCCTGAGGCGTGAACATAAATACACACACTTGAACAAATAGGGTTTCCTTCATGAAACCAGATGATGTAACTGTAACGTCTTCGTCTCTCATCCCTCTCCTTTCGCTCTCAAGTTTACTCTCGTAAATCACTTTTAGATTTCCTGTTCTGCAATATATTATGAATGTGAACTGACATCCGGCTTGTCTGACAGGGCGTAGTATTGTCAAGAAATCTGGCACTATTGCACCAAGCTTTATTGTTCATCTTATCAAGGTCTGTTTTATTAGACCCATACCACTATTCAGGCCTTTGAGTCCATTCGTCTGGACTTCCTTGAGGTTGCAATGTTTTTTAAATACATTAGATTATTTCATAGAGGCCACATATCTTTTTTAACTATCACTTATTCCTTCTTTTTTTTAATCCAAGATGCTACATGTCAAGTGCAAATCTAATTTCAAGACTAAGTGCATTGCACCTTTATAGTCAGACTAAAACTGACATGATATGATAAATGAGAGAGAATGTATTGTGGTTAATATTATTTTATCACATCAAACCGGTTGCTCTTCATCTCGTTTTTCCTTTTTTTCTTTTTCTGTACATATCTAAGGGAAAAGCTTATCATGTTCAATTATAAGTGATGAGCTCAATACTATGTAAATCTACTTGCAGTAATACTGATAGTAAGATAACGTAATTTATGTGAAATTAATGCTTTTCTGAAATAAAGATATGTATTTCTTAATGTATGTTTGTCTCCAGGACCCCCAGTACATGCAGCAGGCTCTGACCAACGCCCTGCTGATGGACGCCGTGGTGGGCAGCCTTCAGAGCAGTAAGGCCATCTACGCTGCTTCCAAGCTGGCTCACTTCGACCGCATCAAGACGGAAGGTGGGGGTGATTATTGATTGAATTCCTGTCCTGTTTGCCTTTCTTTAACAACCCTTTTTGTCAACAAGAAAGGCACTATACATTCAGTTTGCTTTGATTGACTCTGGTTGCTTATCGGAAACCACATTTGGTCAATGTTTGCTGAGGTTAAGGATTTGGTAAAGATTGCAATTGGCATACCAAAACTGTTCAAACTGGTTTGTGATGAATTAATTGCTGTTTGTTTCCTTGAAGGAGTGTTTACCACCTGTGAAAGGTTTGTTACCTCTCTTTAACGATGGTTTGTGTTTTTCTAGTGCCGATGATGGTTCCCAAAACAACGGCAGAGACGCTGAAACACAAGATTAACCCCTCGCTGGAGCTCGCTGCACCTCAGGCTGTAGATGTACTTCTATACACACCAGGTACAAACTGTAACAATGAGACCAATCCAGCCAATATTCTACGTCCTATCACAGCGATAACTGATGTCAGGTTTCTCTCTGGGGAGCTCCATCATCCAGAGTTTCAATTTAGACGACAACACACGTTCTGACATACACACCCGTGACCTTTGCTTTGTCATCGCCTCTCTTTCTCTCTCGCTCTGTTTTACTCCAACAAAGAAACACCGACAGTCATAAAGCTGCTCACAAAGTTTCTCAACCACACTTCCTCCTCAAGATGTCTTTACAGGAAAATAAAAGAGGATGTCAGCCAGAAATGTGTCTTTATAAGGAGGGAAGCCGCTTCCTAAATATGCAATTAAGGCTAAGAATCCAATAGTGAACATGTCAACATCAGGTTGTATGCTGTTCCTTTATGTGCTAAACAGTATTTAATGCATGACTTTTGGCCGTTAGCGCGAGACGTTCTTGACTTTGCTCAACAAGAGTAAAAGCAAGAAGAAGCTCAACTAGAATGTATTAATGAGAGCAACGGTGGGTTTAAGAGATGAAGAAAGAAAAACAAACCTTAGAGCAACATTTTAAAATGTTGCTCTAAGGTTGCTCTAACAAATAATTGTTCAAAAAGTGAATTTAATTCAGAGACCTAAATGTCTTATGGTTCTTATTGTTATTGATATAAAATATACAGACCAGTGATAAATAAAGGCAAAATCTGAATAAATCAATGTAGAAACACCCAACTAAGACGCAAATGGTCAGATTTAAACATATTTGAAGACCATGGAAAATTTTGAAATGATAGTTTGTCAGATATCGCTCTCTTCATCAAAACACCAAATGAGGAAGAATAGTTAGAGAATAATTGTATTTATCTCTCCCGTAAAGTTCCAAAAACTAGACTTACAGTACACAGAAGAGCATTGAAGCTTCGTGTACTGTAGCTCACAATTTCAATTTGTTCTTTTCTTTTTAAATCTGTCACCCATTAGGACATCCAAGCCATCAAACTTGACCTTAAAACCCAGGAATGGTTCCCTGTTGTTTACCCTTTAGTCCTTTAACTTTATTATGCTGAAGCAGACAGGATGGCGCATTACGTGGCAGGAAAACAGCTAAATAAGAACTACAAAGCCCATGCCTTCAGTGGAGCGACCATCTGGGGCCACTTATCTCCTGGCTGGTGGCAGACTGACCCCCAGCGCTACCACACTCTTGCACACTCATACTCAGTGATGTTCACATCTACAGACTCTGTTCAGTTCTCCTAATGCAGTCAGCTCTCTGATTTCTGTTGGTGAAGGAGAACAAATCTGGCTATTCAGATCCTGCCTCTCTGCCTCTCTGGTTTGAATATAGGTCACTGAATTGAATTCCTGGAATATTGCCATTTCACTCCCACTTCTCTTCTCCCACCCTCCCTCTTTTTCACTCTCCTTCCCCTCTATATCCCACTGTCCCTATGTGTCACTCTTTCTATGAAATGCAGGGTGTAACTTTCCTTTTCCTTCCACCAATGGTGCTTTTTTAAATAGCTCTGAATCCGTTGGGAGAAATTGGACCGTTAGGTGAAGCCTGGGTGGAGTCAGGCAGCAGAAAAATAATTTCGTACATGAAGTATTTCCATTCAAACTATTGGCTGATGTTCACAGCTCCTTCTTGGCCTTCTGATTGAGTCAATACTCTGCAGCTGTAAGTCACAAGTGTGAGATAAGGTATTGAGAAATAACTGATAAATACTGCATGTGTTTCAGGTCAGTTATGGGTGTCTGTGAGCGTGGGAAAGGTGATGGTGTTTGATGCCTCCAGCTGGTCCCTCACACATACCTGCCACGTTGGGAATGCAAGACTGGTAAACACACAAAACACACACACACACACTGACATGACATTTTGCCCAGGAGTTATGGCAATATTTTTTAGACTGTCTTAGATTAAGACAAGGTTTTTGTACCTGAAACAATGATCTTTGGCATTGTTCAAGTGGAAAACATTAACACAGATTTATAAGTTAAGCTAATTCTTGATGTTGTGAACTTGTCTTTTCGCTAGCTCTCCTATCACTAAGTGTCAGCACTTGGTGAAACTTTTGACTTTGAATCTCAGGACGGAATCAGCAGAACATGCGTGCCACTGACTGTTTTGTCTCCTGCATGCTTTACTTCGAACAGCTTCGGTATTATCTTCAGGCAAGCACAGTTTCAGGGAGTGTGTTTTGAATAGTTTTCATCCCCCCTAAGCCCACAACATCTTCAGTGCAAACTGCGACTTTCAAAACAAAACAAAACGCAAACAAGTAAATGTTGGCTGGAGCTCCTTAAAGCTCTTAGGTGAATGTTTGTGGTAAATTAAGTTAAGGATGAGTGTAAAGTTTTAAGGCTTTGTCCTAATCACTGACCTCAAGCATGCAGGTCACAGTCACATGAAATACGTTAGCCTATGTTAACCAGTGTGTGTGTGTGTGTTTGTTTGTGTTTGTCTTTATGTTCGCTGGCAACACAAATATCTGCTCACAGTTACTTCAATTCAAAATTTGATCCATAGCTACATTTTTAAAAACAGACAATTATGCAAGATGTACAGTAATAGTATTGACAGTGTGCTCAGTGTTGTTTGTTAGACAATGCTACCATCTAGTGGAGGAATTAGGTATTGCATAATGCAATTTTTCTTTTACCTAACCCAAGTCCAAAATGATGCCTATTGCAATGTATATCTTAATTTACTTACCGTTCTAGATACCTGCTACACTTACATGTTAGCAAAAGCCAACTTTCCTTACATAAGGCAACTTTTAGTCACCTATTGTTTCAATATTTAGTCTTAAAACCTCTAATTCTGTTGACACTAAGTTATTTATATCTCTGTAGCTGTGTTACTCCAGATAACTGACATGTCTATCTGTCTCATTTTTTTAAGAACTGCATGCTGGGAGTGGATAAGGACCAGGTCTGGGTGGGTTCTGAGGACTCTGTTATCTACATAATCAGCATGGTGGCCATGGTCTGTAACAGACAGCTGACTGATCACAGGTCGGAGGTCACTGGACTGGCGCTCGACAGGGACAAACAAAGGTAACACACACAGACACCCATACTGATAGTGTTTGAATATTGTTTCGGACTTGAAAAAAAATGGTGGTGAATGAAATTCTATTTAACTGAGATTAAGAGAGACACTGCTTCAGTCCCTGCAACACATGCGTTAATCAATTTACCTTCGAAATGACATAAAGTGTTGTAATGTTCTTCAGCCAGAAGGTGGCGTACTCCTGCAGCGCAGAGGGAAGCGTCATGCTGTGGGACGTCTCAACACTACAGGTCGGTTTTAAACCAGCACTTGGTTATGTTGTTCAATTTACAAATCCTTAATAAAACGGCATGCTTTTTACTTTAACAAAAGGCTAGAATGATATAAAATAATCCTAAATTGACACTTTAGAAGGTATTTTAAGGATTACATTTTTCCTTTAACCCTGTCGGATGAGCACAATGGTCAGAGCAACTTCTGTGGTCTTCTCCTTCCTTCTACCACTTATTTTCCTGTTTCAATCACATATTTTTCAATTCATACTAGTGATATTTGTCTCACCAACCCCTCAGGTTAAGAGGCATTTTCGCCTCTCCTGCGACCGTCTGCTGTCCGTCTACAGCTGTAATGGGACGCTGTGGTGCTGTAAGTTTCACACTCTTTAGCTTGAGCATTGTTACCGGATAACTTTTTTGTGATCATTTTGTGGATTTATTACACATTGGTTTCATAACATGTACGTTATTCTCAAACCAGCATTTACGACCCACACAGTGAGTACAAAAATGACACATTAAAACCCACACTCAAAAAGAAAGACGGAAGAATGGCATTTTTCTGCAGCCGTAACCCCAGCTAATATCACTCACTCTCTGATCAGTGCCAAGGCCAAGTAACTGCAACTGAGGCACCCCAATCTCAGACATATCAAAGAAGTTTGAGGCAACCTATTCCCAGAATCTGACAACTACAGAAAATTCCCAAAACATATGAAAATAAGAGCCAGCAATCATTCAACATGTACACTTCGATGTATGAAACTTGAGAGTTTATGATGGGACATGTAATCATCTCGCTCTTCATTACTGTCCGTCTTTCTCTTCAGGCTCCAGGGACAATATAATGGAGGTGTGGAGGAACGGCTCATTAAAACATCGACTGAATCTACCAGAGCAGCAAAAAGGATCCACAGCTACATTTAGCTCTATCCTGCTGTTACCTGAGGTACCACACACACACACACACACACACACACACACACACACACACACACACACACACACACACACACACACACACACACACACACACACACACACACACACACACACACACACACACACACACACACACACACACACACACACACACACACACACACACACACACACACACACACACACACACACACACACACACACACACACACACACACACACACACACACACACACACACACACACACACACACACACACACACACACACACAGTTCTCTAGTTTTTCTCTCTCATTTTCTCTGAATTTCTTTTTTTCAATGTTTTTTGAGTGCAACCCTTTTTCCTCATTTTGTGTGTGTGTATATTAGAAGGAGGAGCTGTGGAGTGTGTGTATGGACTCAGGAGAAGTGTGTATTTGGCACATTAAGGACACCACCAAACCGTATCACCGTGTGGCTCTACAGGACTGCACCGGATGTTACTGCATTATCAAAGTTAAAAACCAGGTCAATATTCAATACTGCACACACAAAAAATGTTTTTAATCACCATGAATGCATTAAAGTCTTGGCAGTGGCATGAAATACAACCACAATATCCGCTCAATTTTCTCTCCAGGTGTGGGTCGGTGGTGTTGGCCGCAGCTCAACCAAAGGGAAGATTTACATCCTGGAAACGGAACGTCACCAGGTCATGAAAGAGCTTCACGGCCACAACGACAAGGTGACTGCGCTCTGCTCTGCGGAGGATCGATACGTCCTCAGTGGAGCCGGCAAAATCGACGGAAAGATCGCCATCTGGAAGGTGGAGTAAAGCAGTCTGGAAATGGACTCATATTCTACTTGGAGCTTGAGATCGTTAAGGAAAACTTCATAAATATTTTTTCTATATCAATCACTCACCCTGTTTTACCTCGAATCTTTGAAGAAAAGTTAAACATTCTTCACATGTTTTCACTGCTTTCCAAAAATGTTCAGTAAAACTTCCACATTAACAGTACTCCCATGGACGGATAGCATGCTTGCAAAGGTGTGACATCGTTTATTCGGTTTTTTTTCCTCCACAAATTCAAGGTAAAATGGGGTGAATATTTGATGAACAAATTATCACTTTGGGTATGAAGTATTCCTTTAATGCCATCGCTCTGATAAAACTACTCTCGAACTTCCTGCGAACAAAGATTTTGAATTTGCAAGGAAAAGAATGAAGATTTGGAAAGACGATCCAATTCCCAGCCTCGCCTTGCCTTTTGCATCTCGGAGATATGAAGGAATCACATGGCATGTCATGTGAAGCAACATGTTTACATAAAGACTCACCAGCTGAGCAGCTTCTCCCGCCTGCTATGAAGTGGTGTTATGCAGTTTGAAATACTAACCGTACTAACACTTAATTTTTTCGGAACATGAAGCACAAATGAAGAATGAAAAATGAAGAATTTGATATTTTTTTTAATTCAGAGTGGTTCACTTTACTCAAGGCATTTATTATATTTTCATACCATGCATTATTTAATGTTGTGTTTAATGTTTAAGGGAGTTTAATCACACTAGTATTATGTGGGAACATTGTGTGACTGAGCCTCACCTCCCACTGTGTTTCTGAGGTGCGCTTCTACAGTTCAAAGGAGTCAAACTACCCTGAAAACAACACTTGGAGATCTCCCTATCACGTGGGAAAGAAAATGTTTATTTGTATGGATGTTATGCTTTAACGGACAATGTACAGCAGAGAGTGATGGGAAACACGATGAAAGATGAACCAAACTTGGGAGCTGGACTCAAACTCTTACATGTGATACAGCACCGTACGTTTAAGAGACACACCAGAGAAACTTGTTTAGTCCTGCAACAACTGGAATCTGATAAAAACACACAGAATGAGGAACAACTCCACAGTATTTTGCCCTCGTTGTAACACTTACCTCATTGTTAGACTAGGTTTCACATTCTTCTCTATTTATTTTCCTACAAGATTAGTTGTACCTGCATCACGTTGGTCCTAATGAGTAAAGGAAATGTGTTTTTTATATACAGATTGACAGAAGATACAAAGGTCAATTCAAAATTCCCGGCTTTAAAAAATATGCCATTATTAATAATAGTTTTAATCATTTTAAGTGAAAAGTCCGGGGTACAAATGTCTACTCAAATGTTAAAATGTATATTTGTAGAAATGTATTCTCTGTGCATTTTTCATGGTTTCCTAAGTAGTAATAATTACACTCGTTTTATGTGTAGTAAAACTAAGTGAAACAGAACAGACTGAAGTTTTCTTATTTTTACTATTTCTATCCATCTAGCCTTTTTTTCTCTCCTTATGTTTTGGGACTCTTAAACATCAGTGTAAGGAAGTTGGCACACATCTGTGTTTTTTCCTGGTCATCAATTTTGTTTACATGTATGATATAAGTAAGTATCACCTGAAGTTCATTTAAAGGGTTTAACTTTTACATTACATTGCATTTAGCTGACGCTTTATCCAAAGCGACTTACAATGAGTGCATTCGACCAAGAAGATACAAACTTGAAGAAAACAGAATCATATAAGTACATCAGATTTCATAGAGCCAAAACATTTCAAGTGCTACTCAACTGGCTTTAGATAAGCCAGTCCTTTATTAGTATATAAGTGCTTTGTTAATACTTTTATTGCTCGAATTGGAGTCGAAAGAGATGAGTTTTTAGTCTGCGCCGGAAGATGTGCAAGCTTTCCGCTGTCAATGGGGAGCTCATTCCACCATTTTGGAGCCAAGATAGCAAACTGACGTGTGTGTACTTCTCTTAATGTATTTATACACTACTGTATATAACTGGCAATGTCAATAAAAGACTAAACAATGTGACATTGCAAACTCAACTATTGATGTATGAATATTGTCTTACCTGACTTTTTACAAGACTTCATTATGAAACTATACAACTGTTAACAAGATTTTCTTATATTTAATCCACAGTGAACAAAGTTAAATTCACATTTTATAAAGTAAGTTCAGTTTGTCTTTATTACAACCCGAGGAAGTCTCGCTTATGGGTTATTTACTAAGCTGGGAGTTACTTTAAAGACTTTTGCTCTGGAATAGTTGACCACGTTGAAATGTTTTTCTATAAAACTGGGTGAACAAACGCTAGAAAAGGTATAATGTAACATGTGGTCATGGCTTATCATGAGAACTTGGGTATGTATATGCCGATATTTACAATCCAACAAAATAATCTCAAAGTTTTCTGAAAAGCTGTTCATATTGTTCCCATCACAGTGCACAATTCTCCAGTTTAGTTTTGTTGTGTTAAACTGAACCCCATCCCAATTTACTGCACTTTCCAGAGTCAACCAGAAGATGGTGCTGTTAGATGACAAGTTAAGGTTGGAGCAAGATTTCCCTACAGGTGGTCATCGAAGTTCACTTTCAAAGACTTTAACCCAGATTATCAATATAACAGAAGTAGTTTTTTTAATTTAATTTTAATTTCTGGGGCAGTGGTGGCACATGCCATAATGACATGTCTTGGGAATTTGAGGGTTGATCGTTTAACATCACAACTTGTGGCTGGAATTGCAGATTTAAAAAACTACAGGAGAGATAAATACCTTTTTCAAATTATGCTTCCCCATTTTGTGTTTTTATGAAGTTATGGAGAGCACATTATGACATATCATTTCAGAATCTCCCTTTGGTGGTTTAAATGCGTTTAAATCTGAGAATTTGTGTTTTAGTTGGGTGTTTGTTAGGGCTGCTCGATTATTTGGGTCAATAATTAATATCACGATTATTAAAAACGATTATCCATTTACTGGACAGTATGTTTTTAACAGTTGATTACCCTGAACTTTAATTATAATTCAACTGAATAACCCAACAAAAAAAAAGTATTAAAAGATAATAATAATTAAAAAATCGTTTTATTTAGATTACGTTGTTTTCGTAATCGTTGCAAGCCATAATGGTAATCGCGATTAAAATACGATTAATTGAACAGCCCTAGTGTTTGTACATTGATGGCAGTATGGCAGTATGGATCTGAGATGCCAACACGTCTCTCGGAACAACATTGTCCCTGAGTAATAACCGCACCTGTTCTGACACACCAGTATCACCAGACTGATTGTTACTTTGTTGGGCTGTATTCCAATGTAATACACAACATGTATATCCAGAGGCGCGGGAAGGTATTTTGAGTGGGGGTGCTGAGGTGCTGGACTCCAGTGAACACTATTACGGGCACTATAGAGCACGCACAAAAGCACTCCCCACACGCAAACACACAGTACACCCGCGACTGTTACAATGAAGGCTTGATAATCAGCTCATAAGCAGGGGTAAAGTGCTATTTTTTACGAGTGGGGAGCGGACCTCATCTCCTCTTAGGGGGTCCGGGGGGATGCTCCACCGGGAAGATTTTTTTTTTAAATACTGAAGTTAAAAGCATCAATCTGGTGCACTTTTTTCGTCATCTCTCAACACCCAGATGAAACACAACTGTAAGCAGATGTTCTTTTTCTTTATGGATATTTTACAAATCACTCTACTTTCAAACTGTATTCTTGTTTTACTGCCATATAGTATTTCATAACTGTTTTTCCTTTATTCTCTATAATGATCATATGAAGGTGTGCCGCGGAAATAATCTTTTGAATAATTTGTGACCAAACCGTTTGAGACCCACTGAGATAATTTAGACTAAAGTTAACTATCTAAACACTCAAGAGTCCTTTAGCTCACCTGAGTCTCTCAGTCTGAGAGGAGAGCTCTCCTCCAGCTTGTTGCCGCTAGGGGGTGCTGCAGCGATTATGTAATAAAAGAGGTCAAGGAGATATTTTCCATCCAAAACCCCCATTGTATTCACATTTCATTGACATATGACAGAGAAGAGCAGAAAATCAAACAAGATATTGATAATTTTTGTTCGAAAAATGACAAACAATTCAATTACCCGTTAAATGTTGGTTAGTTGCCTGGCTTATTTCAGACTCATGCTTCCTGTTGTGCTTCACCACGGGCTGCTAAATTGCAGCTACCAATCTGTTTTGGTAGCACTTTCTCTTCAGTTCATTTTCACTGTAGTGCAGGTCCCTCTACCCCCCTATTATTTTTGCATAATGCAGCATATAGGGGCTGCCAGACCCCACATCTGTGAGGTAGTACATGCCAACAAAACAAAAAGTAAAAGAAAGAAAATGGCCTGGCTTAATGCAGCCACACCATTCTCGTTATCTTGCGCCTGTGTTGTTTGTTAGTGTCTTTGAATATCTATCCGTCTGAAATGTAATACTATCTATCTTAAAAATAAATATTAAATTACTCCTTATTTTATCCATTTATTTATTTGATTTAACCAGTAAAATAATAATTAGGGATATAGCAGATTATATCTAAGTAGCTCACAATGGAAATACTAAAACAATTAACGTAGGCTACTTAAAAACTGTAGGTAAACGTATTTTTAGTCTTTCTGTGACTGAATATTTTTGATGGTATTCACCTTTAAAATCTCAGGCTGTCAAGGTTCAAGGTTCAAGGTTCTTTATTGTCAAACTAGCTACAGAGTAATTATGTCTTTGAACATCTTAGGTCACACAGGCTTCTCCAACAATGCAACACAATAATACAGATAAGCAGACATTATTATAACAATATTAAAATATACTATATTAAAAGTAATACAAAAAGAAAAATAGTTTTAAAAAAGTGAGAAAAAAAAGTGGAATAGTGCAATACGAGTCTATATACAAGTTATTGGAATGATATATTAGATAATAGATAAATAATTACTAAGTAGCAGATGAATGTTATGAAATTGTTTCAGCAGTTCAGTTGTTTAACAGTCTTATTGCCTGCTGGATGAAGCTGTCTCTGAATCTGTCCGCTCCACCGCTGCAGCCTCGCCCCTTTTATGCAAATTAGCCGAGTCGTCGACGGAAGCCATCGCTACGTCTCTCCTTCCGACAGATATTCCTTTAAAGGCGTATTTAAAGCTCTGGCGTCAGTTGCAGAAGAGTAGCGGGCAACCTATGCAACAAAAGCTGCCGCAGAGCCGAGCGACAGCCAGACGCTCAGCGGACACTACCCGGAGAGGTGAGCTCGGTGTCCGGTCAGAACAGGCGCGAGGGGACGGGTAATACACATTTTGTAGCCGAGGTTGGTACAATCAGGCAGGCGGAATACACAGCATCTCAGGTTGCTGCTGCTGCAGAGGGAGGAGGAGGAGGAGGAGGAGAAGGAGGAGGCATTACAGTAGTGAGGCCTGTGTTAAAAACAAAAAGAGAGCTGGAGGTTCAGAGAGACAGGCACAGGTCAGGTTGCATAATTAGATTGCTTGGATTATAAAGTGTTTATAATTGGCATTTCTAAATGGTGTTTGCAGGTTGAAAAGAACAAGGCTCAGGGGTTGCAGTTTGGACAGTAGATTAAGGTTAATTTAATTCACTGCATCTTTTTAAATTAACCAGGAAGGAGCACACCTTTGACTGTGTGTGATAACAACACAATAGAAACCGGTTTGTTTGGGTTCTGGGCTTGTCATTTAACAATAAAGACCATTATGAGAAGTTCCTGTATTGTTAATCAACTAATCATTGGTGTTCTTATTGTCAGTGGCTGTTGGTGCATTTATATGTCAACAGCTTTGGGTGTTTTATTTATAAAACAAATTAGGGCTGTACTACTAATTATTAAAGTAGATTCTTTGTTTTGTGATTGCAAATGGAATCACTTTTGTGTTGTAGGAAATTTCAGGAAACACATGTCACCTTTTATTGTAAGCAAGAGGTTAATTAATGTATACATAAAATAACGATAATGTAATAATCCGTTATTTCAGTGGCAGTGTTAGATCCACATCAGAGTTCTTCTGCCTTTTTGCTCTAAGATAAGATTTAAAAGCCATGTTTATTTTCCTAAGGGGAGATGCACATCCATTTGATACTATCAGATATGTTTATAGGGTTTTACCTACATTTCTGTGATCCAGAGTACAATTACATTTAAATATATCTGTCTTGGACAGCTGCAGCTCCTTCACATTTCTCGTAGGCAGAGCAATGATAGGGACAGTTTTCCTTAAGCTGTTTTGTGGGGATTCTGGTTTATTGTTATGCTTGTGTGCACGAGAGAGTGTATTGCTCTATTGATATTATGTACAGTAGAACTTGACTTACTGTGTTTTAGTGTGGATTTGCTGGGTCTTAACTCTTTGTGTTTGTGTGTTAAGGTACGACAGCAAGGATTACAATTGCAGCCTGGAGCAAAACGTCTCACCGACATTAATGAAGCTTTTAAGGCCTTTTGGTGAGTCTTGCATGCACCCCTTTCTTTATTTCACTCCAAACACAGCACTTTAAAAGCCATGTATCATTATTTTTATGTTTGTTTGAGTAAATCTGGACAAACACTGGTCCCAAAGAGAGATCTAAATGGCCAGCATATGTTTTTGCTCTACTTTTGTTTTGTCTCTATTCTGCTGAAAAACCACAGCCGGAGTGCAGAATGCGGTGGTTGCATTCTTGGTTTCGATTGATCTGAGAGGATTTGCACACACAAACACATTTCATACTGTTCTTCCTTAAAAATCCGCCTCTCTATGTCGGCCTCTTCCTTACGACATGCTGTGATGCAGTCTGAGTTCAGGTTGCACGCCTGAGACTGGCACGTTCAGCTGAAGTGAAAGCAGCCGACTTCCTCTGGGTGAAATGTTTGCTGACTATTGAATGGCGCCGAGTCGGCATAATTTTAAAACCAACAACGCAATGTAGCCAGACACATCTGGTCACGAGCAAACAGTCACATGAACACACATGAACTTAAACATACATTAGCACAGGTGTTGTGCAAACAGAGCACACATACAAGTATGCAGACACTCAGAGAAAAGTTGTTCATTATTTGCCCATATACAAACATTTGAGACTTTGCATTCAGAACTGGATTTTATTTCCCTAAACAACATGTAAATAATGTCTGCTTATGCTTACTGTTTTCACCCCAGTTATGTAATGCTCACACCTTTCTAACAGAGATACTTCCTTGTCTCTTGGTCGAGACATGCCCAAACACACCCTTCCTATTATGACCTGATTGACGTTTGCAACAAAAATGTAAGCAATTTTTTGCGAGAACTGTAATTTGAAATGTTTTTAATGTGACTCAACAAACATCACATACTCCAAATTGACTTTGGCATGTTGAATACTAACATAAGTTTACTCAATGTGACTCCAGATGTGTTTGTCCAATAGTTTCCACGCACACAGTAAAGCTTGAGGGCCTCAGCTGACACAATTGGCAGATTTTTAAGAAGATATCCTGCTGTAAAGAAAGTATACGCTTATCATGCAACCTGCACATCCCTGGTTTGAGTTTTCTCGTATTCTCTACTGGCAGGACTGTTCAGTAAAGTGTACAACATTCTCCAAAGCAAACAAAGATTGATAGTAATATACTATTTCCTAAATTTGATAGGCTAATACTGCTCCTCGCTGGATTATGTCATGTTGTGCTGCAGAAAAGCTGAGTCAGGCAATTATTTTTCATACTCTCCACCTCACATTGTCCCTTTTTTATGGTGTCTTACAATCTTTTATTTTCTCTGTACAATCAAATCAAGTTTTATTTATATAGCACATTTATAAACGATTTTTGGTCGAGCCAAAGTGCTGTACATAGAATACAAATAGCCTACAGTAGAGACACTTTACAGCAAATACAACGGCACAGATTGTTCAGAATATCAGTATGAGAAAAACGACACCCTCTGTCCTTAGACCCTCACATCGTACAAGGAAAAACTTCCAGAGAAAACCCCCAGTTTAAGGGGAACATGGGAGAAACCTCAGGGAGAGCAACAGAGGAGGGATCCCTCTCCCAGGACGGACAGACGTGCAATAGATGCCGTGTGTAAATTGAAGAGATAATACATTTTACAGCATATAGACCGAATGTTAGGAAATGCATGTGTCTGTAATAAGAAGATGAATCCACGATCCGCTACAATCCTGTGGAAGCCATCAGGGAGAGAAAGAAACAAGAAACAAACACACACACACGGCTGATATAGCCTTGTATCCTGAAGTTCAAGATACAAGGCTATATCAGCTGTGTGTGTGTGATACACCTGATCCTGTGTGTAAATGACCCACTTCCTACCGGTGTGAAGTTGTTGTACTCAAACCTGAGATTGAGAGAGGGAGAGAAAAGATTGAGCGAGTTTGTTTACCCAAGTCTGATCAGAGAGCAAGCCCGTGTGTATAAGCAAACTTGTCTTTTTGTGTTTGTCGTCTTACTTACATCAATGCCATCAACAGTCCTCCTCATCTCTACCACACACACACACACACACACACACACACACACACACACACACACACACACACACACACACACACACACACACACACACACACACACACACACACACACACACACACACACACACACACACACACACACACACACACACACACACACACACACACACACACACACACACACACACACACACACACACACACACACACACACACACACACACACACACACACACACAGGGTAAAAGACAACAGGTTGCTGCCACAATGTATAACTCTTAGCTTTGGAAAGTTATCTTCTCTAAACTCCCTTAATAAACAGCGGACTAACTTTGATGTCTAAGAAAAACAGAAAAGTAGGTGTTACAGTTGGATGTAGCGGTTGTCAAATAAATATGTGTGTGTGGTTGGGAATCCTCACTGGTTGGGTTTGTTTGTGTGGAGATTATCAGCAACACTTCATGCATGGCTGCTTGGTTTTCTAGTGGTGAAGGACGGTTATTAGCGTCAATATCAGGTGGCTGTACTGCATTTAGCCCTGGCTTTGAGATAGAGGACACAAACCCAGACACACACCCTGATGCTCTCGGTAGCCAAAGAGATTGTCAACAACACAAAACGTCTTCTAAGAATAGAGACTTTCCACTTTGTTGGTTTGCTCTCCTGTCAGCTCTCCTCCACTCTTTTTAGTCTAACTTAACTCTTCTTTTCCCTCCTGTCTAATTTGTTTCCCCGATTGGCTTGAGCTCCACTAATGCAAAGCAGTAGTTTGTTTGTCCATGTGTTATGAAATCTCTTTTATGCTGTGTACTGTATGTGCAAAGATGTGCAGGATGTCAACAATTTCAGAATGGCTTTATTTCTTTGCAGGTGACTTTTTCCCCCCAGAAATGCATATTAAGGAGCGCTTCAGCACAAGTTTTCAAGGTCAAGAATGAGGGAGTCCCCAGAAATTGCTTTAAAAAAGTTTCGGTTTAACTTTATGATAACTGGAATAGGAATGCATTTACATGGGAAAAACCTGCATTGAACTTTAAAACATAATGCAAGTATTAATACCTACTTCTGAAAGAGCGGGACATTTGACTATGTTGCTCAAGGTCACCACATGCATTTGACCTGCTATTCAGAGATTTGCGCTAGCAGGGCGCATACAAACCTTGTCATTAGATCTAACATTTTAGCAAAAGCATTGGTTAGGTCAGATGAGATCAGAAGAGTTCAGAAAGCGTGAAAATCTTGTACAAATGTGCCCTTACCACACTTTTGAACGATTAGCCTGTGGTTAATTTTAATATCCCACCAGTGCTGTTTTGAGATGTCTGCACTTTGAGACGATTTTTCACTCATCAAAGTTTTCCAAAGTCACCTTATCCTGTGGTAGAAACGTCAGTCTTAAATCAAATGATGAAACTTCCCTCTTAAGGCATCTCTTTGGGTTTTGTCCAATCACTGTTCCCATCTTCACTGACTCTCCCTGGCCCAGGACAAACTGATGTCCCGCTTTCCAATGAAATGACCAGAAATCAGACTGGATGCCACCAATGATAAAGTGTCTTTGGTTACTTTCATTTCTAACCACGCGTATCTCTCACTCTTCTTTTGCTTTGTCAAAGTTAAAGTGGGCCCTTTTTGAAAATTGGTATATAGAATCAGCATTATAAAACCGACATGGCATAATGACAAGTGACATTGCGTAGATGTTATTGTCTTCTGAAAGGTGGAGTATGGAGCCTTTTACATTTTGACAATATAGGAACTTCTCTTCTCTCTTCTTGTTGTTTTGTTGTTGTTGACAAAAACAAAACAACTATAGATAGTTGGTCTACACACACACACACACACACACACATACACACACAAAACATTTGCCGATGGTTGTCAAATGTTTATAGTGTACCATACACTACAGTGAATGGGTGATATTTTGATTTCAATGCCATTGTTGTGAAATCAGTTGACATTTGTGATGATGTTGCATATTTACACATAAAATGATTCTGATTTGTACAATAGTTATTTAAGTTTGATCTCATTTATGTTTGATCACACTATTGACACCATGTGAGGCTTGATAAAACATGTATAATACATTTATTTAATTTAGTTAGATGTAATGCCCTATAGAATTATGGCATACATCCCACTGGCACTCATCCACTGACATGTTGCCAATTGTTCAACAAGGAGCTGTGTGCAGCTCATAGGCGATGTTTGCAGTGTGAAGCTGCATTTTTGTTGAGACTTTTGGACACGGTAAACTCACTCACACACATATACACAGTCCCTCCAAAACGGAGCAGGCCCCCTGGGTCAGAGAGACAGGGTGCAGTAATGTGATGTTGGGTAGGGAGTACCGTAGTCAGAGGGGGCAAAGATGAGGTGTGTGTGTGTGTGTGTGTGTGTGTGTGTGTGTGTGTGTGTGTGTGTGTGTGTGTGTGTGTGTGTGTGTGTGTGTGTGTGTGTGTGTGTGTGTGTGTGTGTGTGTGTGTGTGTGTGTGTGTGTGTGTGTGTGTGTGTGTGTGTGTGTGTGTGTGTGTGTGTGTGTGTGTGTGTGTGTGTGTGTGTGTGTGTGTGTGTGTGTGTGTGTGTGTGTGTGTGTGTGTGTGTGTGTGTGTGTGTGTGTGTGTGTGTGTGTGTGTGTGTGTGTGTGTGTGTGTGTGTGTGTGTGTGTGTGTGTGTGTGTGTGTGTGTGTGTGTGTGTGTGTGTGTGTGTGTGTGTGTGTATAGTTATGTGGTGAGGGTGACATACAGCCAGTAACGTGACTCCGGTGTAGAAGTAGGCCAAGGCTGCTGTCAGCAGCTTGTCAAAACCTCACTGAATCTAGCCTGAAAATACTCAGATCTGCTGGAGTTAACACAACATTTCTACATCAGGAGTTTGTTAGCATTATCTGTTAGCATGCTAGCTGTGAAAAGAGTACACGCATAATCTGGGTTAGCATAATTACATAAAAAAGATGCTACATTTAGGAGATATTTGATGCTTCATTGACATCAACTGTCTAGACGGGCTCAGATCAGCTGCGTGTGCGTGCGCGTGTGTGTGGCCGGCCTCCACAGACCGGTTAGTCAGCTGTTTCTTACAAACTAATATGTTTTTTTTTTTTGTATTGGTCTGGTCACCTTCAACCTGCCTTGAAAGGCGCTTTCAGTGCTAACTAGCTAATCTATCAGCCAGGGTTAAAAATAAACACTAGGATGACTGGGCTATTGCTGGATGCAAAGCTAGCTGACATGACACAACACACAGCACACACTGTCCTCATCTCAGATCTTCCCTTTAACTGTTGCGAGTGTTAGGTGTTAGTCTAGTGTTAGGCCAGCATATTTTTTCAACCCTGCTTTGACCAAATTGTTACACTTTCATAAACTAAAAAAGATAGCAATCAAATTGGACAACACTTATCAATCCCAAGGTAGCCCCGTCTTAAAGAATACACTGCCTTACTTGCCATTTTTGTTCCTCAGAATGAACATTGTGCTTTGTTAAAGAAGAGACCATAAAAACAAAAATGCAAACTAAGGATCATTTTCTCATAGACTTATATACAATAGGCCTATCTGTATTTGCAGCCCTCAGAGTTCCCCCTGAGACTCAAGACAATGTGCATGTTAAGGCACTTTTGTATTGGCTTCATTTTCTTAGACAAAGAGTTTGCACCTTGGCAACACCACAAAAATAGATCCAAGCCACATTTCTGGTCCTTGATTCTCAGAAGGCTATGAGTGACATAAGCACACCAAAGTTAAACAAGATAAACACACGAAGTAACTCCTTACTTAAAGTTAGGTTTTGGATTGGCATTTAATTAAATAGGCCAGTGTTGGTCTCCATTTTGCAAATTATTTGAAGATATTGTAACTGAAAAACTACCAGATATACAGGAGGCTGACATGACGGTTTTGTTTTTCCACACAGCTGTTTGTTGTTATGGTCTCTACAATAGGAAATGAAAGTAACTTGCCTGCCAATAACTTCATTGGGTTTAGCAGCCACATTTTTTAGATATAAAATGACATACTGATATAGAAAAAAAACTCCCATCTGTTCTTGTATTTGTTTCTCGTTTCTTTTACAAGATAATTCAGAATGTACTGTGCTAGTCTTACAAAGAAGGCTGCAGACCAGATTAACTGCATACATTTGCGCTGAAATTGTCGAAAGTATGCTGTTTGTTTACATACTATCCTCAAAGCCCCTTCAGTATTAATGGCTGACGCTGACTCATTACTCAACCTGTCTGTATAGTGACTGTTTGACATTAACTGCCTTCAGGGATTTTTATTAAAACAAATAAACAATGAATGCAATTGTGCTTTTTGCCATATTATTAGCCGTGGTGGCCGAAGTGAGCGAAGACATTTGACTTCTATTTCGAACGGAGGAAGCTGAGAGGTTTACGTGAGGTAGAGATTCATTCAGAGCCGTCAGTGAGTGGTACTCAGAAATGTGTTGATGTACACAGGTGTGTGTGTGTGTGAGAGAGTGTGCACGTATGTGAACAGCAGGTATATTGCGTCATATTCATACCAGCCAGTATAGAAAAATAAGCCCTGTGTTAATGGAGTTAGGGATTTGTCATTGACGCTAGTGCACGTTGATACACATGTGCCCCCCCCTGTACCCTCTGCACTGCAGCAGCACTGCACCATAATGCACACATCCAGTCCCCCCCCTCTCTCTGTCTCTCTCTGTACTACTTATCCTTGCCATCTGCCTCCCAAAGCTGGGAATATTGTTATTCATCATGGGAATATCAGCACCACCATGGGAATGTTGGAAGGGTTTCTGTGCTAGCATTGTTGTTAGCTTCCTGTGTGTTTACATGTTTCTTTGTGGTTGTCCAGGAATGTTTCTTCTGTGCTGTGTGTGTGTGTGTGTGTGTGTATTCTTCTAATTTCTTCTTCCTGTGACACAGGTGCACACACACACAATGCCAGAATCAAAGCTAATGATTGATTTTGAGAGTAAAAACTCAATCATGAGCGAATAAAAGCAGCTTCTCTAAACCGTTTTCTCATGTGAACTCGGACAATATCCAGAGCATCAGGTGTGAACCTTATCTGGAGTTTCCCTTTCACACATGTAGCACTACTATACATGTAAGTGGTTGTGCGTGTCAGAAGTGCACACAAAACATCCATAGGCCGCAGCAGTGTGAACTTGATCCTAAGATCTTCAGGCTGATAATGCATATCCAGCTGTCAGTGCTAGGAATGTTTTGCAATATGTTTGTTTAGTGTTCATGTACATTCTCGCTCAAAACAACTATTAAAATATATGTTCTGATGATTGACTGATTTCTTAGTTGACTGAAGGCAAACAAAAAAACGTTTCTGAAATGTTAACGGATCAGTCACTCAATGTCCTCTTCCACATATTGAGTTTAGTCAGATGCAAACATGTATTTCTAGAGTTGGGTCTGTATAAGACCCTCAGATGTATGGGTTGGAGAGCTCCAGGGCTTAAGAATTTATAACAACTCTCTAGTTCCCTATTATTTAACGTCTTCTGGGGTGTTGTGTTATTGTGGGACTACTTTTAGGCTAAACTGATACATCAGTCGGTTGACATCAACAAGAAAAACGCCATGTCAGCAGATAAACCTTGTTATTCTCCAGCAGGGTCCACTTGCTCCGCAGGAACGGGGTTACAGGGTTGCACAAGATCACGGATAACATGCAAAGCATTTTACAATACACGTCACCGCCTTTTTACGACACTATTTGTCCCGTATATGATCAGGATTGCAGACATTTCTATCTTATCATGTTATCTGTTACATGTAAGAGAAACAGAGAGTAGACTCAAGAACAAGCAGGGAAATGGAGAAGCTATATGAAGTGAGAAAAGAGCAAGCTGCCCTGATTTCATTCTTGTGTTGCATGGAATCTGGTCTGTCGCACCAGAATAAACACTCGCCAAAATAGACCTGGGTTACGTGTGCTTAGCGTGTGATTCAAAAAGCTTGTTTGTGTGTATACGTGCAAGACACGGGAAACAACTGACTCAACTTACATTTTCCCCAACGTTGTACTAAACAGGCATTTACTTTCATGCTTGTTTTCCATTTTGTCTTCTGTATGTGTCTCTGTGTTGGTCCATCTAAGGAAGAAATATGACAGATTTAACTTTATAAGACTATTTGATTGCTCTTTCTTATGTTAACATGCTTCCCGAATCTCCCTCTCAGTTCTCTTCATCTCTCACATTTTCATCCTATATAACCCTTAAACTGCACATTCTTTTAATTTTGGCCCTGAGAAAAGCTGATGTTCACTAGAAGCTGAGCTTATATCACGGACACACACGTATGCTCAAACGCACAAACACAATAGGAACACTGAGCATTAATGTTTTATGTGTGTGTTTTTGTAGAACTAAAAATGAGTTGCAGGACAGACAGTGCTGTCACAGAGACAGAGACATATTTATATCGGCACCTTAGGCTAGGCAAGGCAAGGCAAGGCAAGGCAAGGCAAGGCAAGGCAAGGCAAGGCAAGGCAAGTTAAGTTTATTTATATAGCACCTTTCAACACAAGGCAATTCAAAGTGCTTTACAAAAAATGAAAGACATTAAGAAAATGGCATGGTCATTAAAAAGAAAAGCTAATAAAATAAACATTAAAAGAAAAAGTACATGGATAAAAGTTACAGTGCAGTCTAAGATGTGAATAGTTCAATTAAAAGCAGCGACAAAAAGAAAAGTCTTCAGCCTGGATTTAAAAGTAGTCAGAGTTGCAGCGGACCTGCAGGTTTCTGGGAGTTTGTTCCAGATATTTGGAGCATAATAACTGAACGCTGCTTCTCCATGTTTAGTTCTGACTCTGGGGACAGAAAGCTGACCAGTCCCTGAAGACCTGAGAGATCTTAACTTGTTCTTTTCTGTTGTCTTGCTTGTTTGACATTTTATTTTCATTGTCACACAACAAATCACACGGGTTTGGTTGTATAACCACAGATCCACCAACATCTCTTACATGACACACCTTTACATCCAGAACAATAGCGCCAATCCCAAGTACTCAAAACTCAAACTTGATGGGTTGGATTTCCAAATAATTTGCCTTTTTATAGTTGGCAAGCACAAGTTTCCACACCGCAATTATATTTCATTTCACAATGATCAGCCACATCCAGTTTGTCAGAAAACCACACTGTTGCTTCACATATTTGAGCCCATGGTTCCCATAACATCAGTTGCAGAGACATGTAACTTTGTCGGGATCACAGTGAATCTCAATATCATTATCTATATAATCTCTGTTACAGCTGTTTTCACTGTGCGAAAATCAGTTGTGGGAACAGATTGTATGACTATAATATAACAAAAAGTCATTTAATCAACTATTGGAATGACAGAAATGACAGTATTGTGAGGATTTTCTTTGTCTAATACTGTAGATGACTGTTGACAGAATATCTTTTGTTGGTGTCAAATCTTTATCATCTGAAAGTTATGGATGATCACTTTTTGAAATTGAGAGTTCCCTCTGCATATTGTTTGTCAAACACTGATGTGCGTACTATTCGACGAGCTGACAAGTGGCACACTTAAAAGTGAGGCTTACTCAGAAATGCATTAAACCTGCAAAAAAAGAAATAATTAAGGTGTTGAGTTTACTGGATTGCAGAAAGAAGCCTGATGTATAAAAGTCTATAAGCAAATGACCATACTACTCTGCATGATTGTTTACCTAAAGTTCATGGTCTCAATCGCTGATTTTTGTTTTGTAAATTATAATCCCATTTAGAGTCAATTACAGAACAAAAGCATGTTATAAATGAAAACGTCCAATGCCAAAATGACAAACTTGAGGTTTCAACGTGGTCGTCCACAAACCAAACAGTGACGTCAAGGTGGTTACGTCCACTTATTTTATAAGTCTGTGACTGCTAACCAAGACTAGACCATAATTCTAGCATCCCAACCCTTACTGGATGTTCCCATCATTCCCAACACTTCCCATCAGACTGGAATATTTTGAGACTGCTGGTTAACCAGATCTGGTTTTCAGTGTAGGAGCTTGTGCACATCTCCCTGAAAGTTAATGGAGGTTGTGGCTTTTCTTCTGTGGTCGTCCACTATTTTGGACCTAATTGAGATGTTTAATTAGTGCGTATTTGTTTGTGTTTGTGTCTGTAAAGAGGAGAGGGGCTAGTTATGCAATCTGCTGCAGTGTGTGAGGTCAGGGGATGTATGTGAGAATCCAATATTCATGAGCATCTTGAGCGCATCATGAATGTTAATAGGGACATGTGAGAGGACTGAAAATGGAGAGGAGAGAGGAACCAGAGAAAGTAAGAAAAGGGGCTGAGGGACAAATATGTTCTACCTCTTCTGTGTCACTGTCCGTCTGCCTCATTTCGCTCTTCATCCTTCCTTCTCTTCCTCTGCCTGAACACACTCCCTGCATCTCTTGATCCTCCCACCTTCTACCTGTTCAAACCACCCTTCCTTCTTTTCCTCATCTCTTTCCCTCTTTTCTGTCTCAATCTCCTCCTATAAGGAGGGCCTTAGCACTGTTATATGATGTGTGTATGAGTTGTTCACGTGGCAAGCATTAGTGTGTGTTGGGTGTGATGAAACATGCAGTCTCCCCGGGTTTAATTCAGTGCTGGACACAAAAACACACACTTTGGAATGTAACTCTGTAGGAAACTGTATTGAACATACATGCAGTCTCGTTTTCTCTTTCTCTCTATGAGGCGTGTTATGAGCCTCATTCTCCTGTCTCTCTTTTTTCTCCGTCCACATATCTCTCATTTCTTCTCACCGAACACACACACTCCCTCTGTTTGAAACAGAGTATAGCTCAATTTGAAAACGTTCAGCACATAAAACGCATGCTTTCATCCTCCCCGTCCAGTTTGAAAGACCGCCCGAGTGTCTGCCAGGATGAATCATGTGCTCAAACCAATTACACTCTTTTAAAAATGGACCCTTTTCATAGGAGCGTGTGTGTCTCTTGAGTTGTGATATCAGCATGTTGGTATTCTCCAAAAAAAAGAAATTGATCCTAATCGGGTTTGTTTTGGTCAAATAACACAAATGTAAATGTTCTCTTTAGCCCTTATAGTGTTTTGTAACCAAATAGCTTTGGCTTAAACAGGTTGTATATTACTTGTAGCCTACGTTGTAAAAAGAATGCAAGCTTTTAATGGTATTTTAAATATGTGAATAACTACAAAATACAGCTTAATAAACAAAAAAAGGGCTTGGGCATGCTCCTATTCAGGATTTCATCATGTTTTGAGATATGTTCCTCAGGCAGCATTGATAAAGAAATGAAGGGTTAAGAACATTAAATAAAAGTGTATGTTTGTCATGATTTTACGTGCTTAACTCCTAGACCAGTAGTGGCTTCTGTACCTTTACCTCTTCTTCTTTCTTATAGTTTCAGTTGACATACTGTAGTGCTCTGCTTTTGACTATTATTAGTTTGACACACCTGAGAAAATTACAGTACTTATTTTTCTTTTGATGCTGAAAAGCTCACATGCTCTTGTCAATGCATGTTGTAAAAGTTAAACTGCTGTCACTAACTGATGTTTTTTTGTTTTTGTCTTCTTCCCCTCTCCTCTCAACTCATCACTGGTCATCTCTCCTCCTGACCAATGGGACGCCTGCGTTGTGGCTATTCTCTTCTCTTCTCCACCTGCTGGTTGTGGTCCTGATGGTGTTTTCCAATAGATTGATCGGCCAATCGATGGGGATTTTCAGAGGAGCTCCGACTGCCTTCGCTGCCTGCCCTCCTCCCCCCCCTTCCCCCCGCAGCCTCTTCCTCGCCCCCACAAACTCCGTCATCCAAACCTCCATTCAGCCCTCTATACACAAAATGACACTAGACCTGACTGAATGGTCTTCTAAATGGATTTTTACATCTAGTAATAGACAATAAGAAATTGAGGGAGAAACCTCAATGACAAAAAAGCCATAAACGCACACCACACACATACACGTACACACACAAACACCCATATACACACTCACGCATACACACACAAACACACCTGACAAACAAAGAAAAAAATAAAATGCCCACTCTTGGAATGTATCGCACACTCTTCCTGTGAAAATTCAATTGCTTCCTTTTTATTTTTCTGGATCTTTGAAAGCTGATTTTGTTATATTTTTCCACTATTGGACAATACAAGAAGCTGAGCGGACGATTACCACGTGTTGAATTTGAAGCTGCAGTGTTTTGGGAGGACAACTGATTGCTGAAAAAGTGTATGTTTTTTCCTTTATTTACATAGTATCCAAAGCCTTTTTCAGTTTTGGCTCGACCCAAGATTTACATTTTATTACTTTGCATACTGGGACACTATCTGTTACAGGTTTTTGTTTTTTTTATTCCAGTGTTCAAAGCAGCGATAGATGTAACTACCAGGCCAATACAACCAGCAAGTTACGAGCACATGCTGCAGTTTGTAGCTTGTAAAGATTGTAATTAAGTCACTGCTAGCTTTAAAGTATCAAGTGACTTGAAATTCCTAGTTTGAGGAAACAGTATTGTTTTTTGGTAGCTATAGGTAATTGTTCTTAGATTTGTCAACGTGTTAGAGCGGGTGCACGTCTTCCCTTGTTGCGTGGATGCCCTCCACCATGCCTCCCCAGAACACAGAGGCTGACGCTACGCAGGTCGAATCTCTGGTGGGCGACGCAAATGCCAAAAACTCCAAGGCATCAGGTGTGGACGAGGAGAAAGGAGGAACAGGAGGCGAGACGGATGGATCGGGAGGTCGAGGAGGGGAGGAGTCAGCGAGCGAGACATCGGTCGCACGCATACCCTTAAAGAGATGGGTGATGCACGGTGCAGTGATGTTCGGCCGGGAGTTCTGCTACGCTATGGAGACGGCACTGGTGACACCTGTCCTGCTGCAAATAGGTGAGTCCATACGCACAGATTCACAAGAAACACTCTGTATTTACATAAAAACCCAGGTGCACCACTTTAAAAACACAGTAAAGCAGTAAATGCCAGAAGAAAAATCTCTCTGGTCACCTGCTACTGTTCTCGCTTTTTATCCTGTTATCCACCTTACTACCCAAAAGAAAGCAGAGCATTTCATTGTTACTTAGCAACAGGCTTGGGCGGTATGTACACAGTCTATGGTATTTTCTCATACCTTTATTACTTCCTGACATTCCACCAGGATAAAAAAAGCAATACTTTCTTCCCTTATTGCTAATATGAGAATTGCAGCATAAGCCAGCCTATATGAGCCTGAGCTGTAGTTGTTGAAGTTTTTGGTGTTAACGTTCCAAAAATAGTCACAATTTCCTTATGTCCAAAGGACATCTTTACATTTCTTGTTTTGTCAGACAAACAGTCAACAAGCTGGGTATTTTGTAAATATTATTATTTAGAAAAGGATCCTCACAGTGGAGAAGCCGCCACCAGTAACTGCTGGAGAAGGCACAACCAAAGTACATTTCTATCATTCCATCCCTGTAAATAGTGCCTGTAGTTTTTATCATAGTTTGTGAGCGGGAACAAGGAGTCATGTTGTCCTGACGACGTTGTCCTGGCATTTAAGAGGACACCTTGGCAGCTCGATTTTACTCACCTCCTGTTCACTTTGTTCAGATGGACTTCAACTGGATCTGCCTGGAGATTAGCTAGAAAATACACACACACACACACACACACACACACACACACACACACACACACACACACACACACACACACACACACACACACACACACACACACACACACACACACACACACACACACACACACACACACACACACACACACACACACACACACACACACACACACACACACACACACACACACACACACACACACACACACACACACACACACACACACACACACACACACACACACACACACACACACACACACACACACACACACACACACACACACACACACACACACTCTTAGACAGTCCTCCAGTCACAGTGTGCGTACTGTCATTTGCACCTTGCCAAGTCCAATTTCGTCTGGAGTACACTGAAGGCCTTAGGGGAGACGGAGAGGGTGTGAAAAGGCGCAGAGGAGGGAGGGAAGAACATGAGAGTGAGAAGGGGGAGAGAGAGAGAGCGATAAAAGGCTGAAACAGCCGTAACCTTGTTTATAATTCAAAGTCACTTCCCATGCATTCCCCCTCTCTCTTTCTTTTCCTTTCTCTCCAAATCTCTTCTCCCTCCTCAGTGGCGTATTGAGATCTCCTCGTTTACATAACCACGGCGACATGAGTGGCAGGACGCTCTGTGACTACCGTGAGTCACGACTGGCTCACCCAGGATGAGCCGTCACAGGGAGAAAGGCTTTTAAATTCAAATGTTCCGTTTCAATTTCAGTTTTAGATAAACAAACGACAGTGTGATCTGTGTGTTAAAGAAACATCCAATATGTTACAGCAACAAAAGTCTCAATGGGCCTAAAAGAGATACTGGTGTTATTCTTAAAAACAATCCCATTTAAAAAAAAATAAAAAATCAAGAAACACTTTCTTTTCTTCAGGCTTGTCTCCTGTTGTGGTATCAGACCTGTTGTTGAATGTTTTTGTTCTATTTCTAGCACCGATTAAGCTGCCCTCACCTACTCTCTTTTTAGATCACGATGTGTCTGAGCCCATTTTAGTAGATTTCAGATTCACTGAGAGGTACAGATGCTACAGATTAGTCCACTCAAATAAATAAACGGAGCAGTGAATTTGGTGTCTTGATGAGATTTACGCTGATGTGGAGAGTTTATGCAATGATGCAGTCTTTTAGGGTTCGGTTAATTGACTGCTAATCAATCTGACTTTAACATTCGGAGAGAGGATTGAAGAGTGGAGAGGAGTGATTAATTATTAAGTAGATTGCACACAGTAAAGCCGAGTGCAACATCTTTGAATTTCATAGCAATTTGTTGTATATTAGCAGATGTTATGTTCAGGTAACAGCCATTGTTGAGCATTACTATCACAACACTAACAGGTCAGCATCTATTATGGGAACAGACCTATAAGCAATATTTCAACAAGACAACAATGACATTTCATCACCTGTTATGTTGATTTTTCAAACTTTTTAGCAGACAGTTTCTTATTTACACATTCAGCAGACATGTCAAAGGCGTGTTGAATGGAAACAAGGCTGTGAGAGCTGTAAGTGTGAACAAAACAGTAACATGTAAGAGGTGGGAAAAATCCCACCGCTGAGGGAACTGCCGAGTCAGGGGATGGATTTTGTTCCAAGTTGCATTTTTCTTTTTTGCACCAATTTCCAGTTCTATTGATACATCTATTGTCATCTCAATAAGTTTCATTTTGTGACATTTCTGTCCATCAAAACGTTATATATCTTCATGCATGCTCTCTAAAACAGATCCACAGAATGATTCATGTTTTAGTCTGCCAGAAAACAAATCTCCCTCCAACTCTGTGGGCAGGAGTCCAAGTTTTGGGATAACACATATCGACCCCCCCCCCTCCATGTGGTTAATGCTCCATGCACGCTGGAGACTGACTGTAGCTACTGGAATTAGCTGGAGAGCTGGTTGGCTCGACCTGACTAGAACCATTGTGTGTGTGTAACCCCATAACATTGAGGTCAGGGAGAGAGTGTGTGTGTGAGTGCGTGTGTGAGCAGATGACAGTTTGCTGAAGGAGCCCATATTTACACAACCTAGAGAGAGGATAAAAAACTTCTACCTTACAAGGTCTTGTGTTGAGAGCATGCAGAGCTGCTTTCTCTTTTGTCTCTGAGCTCCTGGCACCAGTCACTCATTGTTTTTGTCCTTAAATGTTCTTGTTGAGTTGGTTGAGTTGTTGTGTTTTGTTCTCTTGTGTACTTTCGTTCAGTACTATGTCTTTTTAAAGGCACATAACGGGATGGCATTACAAATGAGCTCAGGCTAAAACATGCTGTGATGCTTGCCATTCGTTTTCATGTCAATCCCTATAATAAACATTTAATAAATAATACTAGGGCATACATTTGAAATAATTAACCAATCACATCACCTTTAACAACTTACTCTGGTGTTCTTCAAACCAGTGAAAAAGGCACATTAAAAAAAGTGTGACATTTAAATTAACTTTACCCAATCTAGCTTCGCAAGAAAGAAAATAGCATCTCCTTGTATCCCTCATGATTAGAAGCTAATTGAGAAAGAGCAACGAGTTCACATAATGTTCCTCAGTATGCAGCTTCAATTCTCTAGGTATATTTGACTGCAGGCCCCTCAAAAGTGGTCTGGACTAAGAGAATCACCTATTGACTTTGCAGCTGAAAGTGAGGTAAGAGTAGAAGGGAGATTAGGGAGATGATGATAAAGGGATTAAGAGAGGGAGTGAAACAAGGAGGAGGCAATGAGCACAGTCTGCGTGTTGTGTCCTTTGGTTAGGAGGATAATGTGTTGCATAACTACAAGCTTTCTGAGCTTTAAGTATACACAGAGGAAGCTGTTAAAGCACAGGTACATTTAATTTAATTTACAAAACAGTTGTTTGGTGATAAATACAACTCTGATATTAGTGTACATTTCTTAGTTCTAGTTAAGCAATTGATGTTGTTCTGATCCTCATTCTACCGAATTCTAAGAAAGACACTGGTTTAAATTATTTTACGGTACATGTAATGTATTTCACTTTCAGGGATCAAGTTTGAGTCAGAAATGAATAGGCATTGTATGGGAAGGTCATTCTAAGAGCAACCCCTGCTTGAGTGCAGATGTCTCTCAGTGTCTTTTCTCTTCTAACCACATCAGTCTCGTCGGGCCACAGGACAGCAGGGTCTGAGAGGAAAAGCGCTTTTCCATAGTCGTGTTAATCTTTATTTGTGTTTATTTACTTGTTTGACTATAGCTGTGCATGCAACACTAGCTGTGCCACCAATATGGTTTGGAAAACAGTCCAGGCTGGCAGCTCTGCAGCATTGTTATCCTTCTTTGGAGGCCTTCTTGGCTTTACTAAAGGAGATTAGTGCAATCCAACAGGGAAATGAATTCTATTCATTCAGTTTATGTAGCTGAAAGCCTCAGCTCACTCACTCTACTCAGTTTCCTCCAATAAACTTTCCAATGTTAGATATAACAGTTTTGTTTGTACGCTTACAATAAAAGATCACCCAGCTCCTGATGCATCTCGCGATCAATTTAGTTTGTCGATGATCATTTTCAAGCCTACCGATTTAAATACATGGCATTCGAAAACAGCAGTTTACCTATTTCCCCCTGAATGCTAAAGCTTAATTATTAAAGGGTATTGTAAAGGTGTCCCGGGTCGTAAAATACAAAAGGAAACTCTAAAAGTTAACACAAGTGCCGTATCTACTGTGATTTGACATGTAACATGGTAACTAGATGGTAGCATGTTAGCATGCAGCACAGTCGACCAGTGGCATTCAGCTGGCATTGCCTGGAGCTTTCAAAATAAAAGCTCTGTATGCTTAATTTGTTACAATGCAATCTGCTATTTGTCATTTATCAAGTAATTCGCATAATTCTACTGTTGTTTTCTTAATGAGCAAATAACTAGTGTTAGCTTCCTAAATCAAAGTTTTGATTTAGCTGAAATCAACCAAAATGTCAAATCAGCTTGATCGTGCGATGTCTCTGCTAGCATCCCAAATAACCTAATCCACTGAGTGATCCTATCATGTTCGCTGGTCTAATCCAGCAGATGACTTTGTAGAAAGAGTTATACGGGGTTATATAAATGACTGGCTTGATGTTACACAGTGACTAATCACCATAATCTGACCCAGTCATTTGAGGGACAGAGTAGATGGAGGGCAGACAGAGTAGGTGAATAGACAGATTAAATGTTGCGTGTCTGAGGTGGCTACAGGCGCAATAATTGATCTTCTGACACATGAAATATTGCATGAAGGAAAGAGAAAAACTTCACTACAGAAATAATTAGAAAAGGTGCCCCTGGGTCAAATTGCATTCCTGCTAGCCCGCAAAGCCTTTACACCACACTCATCAGTCCTTGGTGTGTTTGTTTCTCTGCAGAGCGTGAGAAGGAGGGAGTGAGAGACAAAAACACCACACCAGTCACTTATTTTAAATCGCCCTAATTATAGATCATTATATCATCCCTGCTCATTTATTAATGTTATCTCTGTCGACACCCGGAGACACAAAACGGTTTCGCCGTTTACCTACCTTGCCAACGTTTCAGGGCGGGGTTCTTGGCTCCCTTGCTCCCTGCCTCCAGGGAGGTGAAGTAATAAAAAAACAAACCACCACAGAGCTCTCAGGTATGGAAGCCCATTTCCGCCACTTGAAAAAAATAAAATCCCCATGAAAAGTCATAATTATGAGATAAAAAAGTCGAAATTATGAGATAAAAAGTCATAATTATGAGATAAGAAAGTCGAAATTATGAGATAAAAAGTCATAATAATGAGATAAAAAGTCATAATTATGAGATAAAAAAGTCGAAATAATGAGATAAAGTCATAATTATGAGATAAGAAAGTCGAAATAATGAGATAAAAAGTCATAATAATGAGATAAAAAGTCATAATTATGAGATAAAGTCATAATTATGAGATAAGAAAGTCGAAATAATGAGATAAAAAGTCATAATGAGATAAAAAGTCATAATTATGAGATAAGAAAGTCGAAATAATGAGATAGAAAGTCATAATAATGAGATAATAAAGTCGAAATAATGAGATAAAAAGTCATAATTATGAGATAAGAAGTGCGCATGCGCTGCAGTGGCGCTATCTTTAAAGGTCCCTTCATCACCTTGCTGCTCTCCACCATGCAAACAGCATCTATCTAGTCCTAAATAAGGTAACTATTACAGGTGACTTTTGTAAATGTTAGATGTTACATATAGCCTATATTGCAGCTAAACTACAACAATGCAGTTCATAGCTTTGACATTACCTGTTATGAACTATAATATATATGCCTATAGTTTTGTGGTAACGTTCACGCCACTAATGACAATAGTGTAGGCATACTGCTGCTGTGAGTTGCTCTAACTCTAACCCGTGAACGTTACCACAAAACTATAGGCATATATATTATATTCATAACAGGTAATGTCAAAGCTATGAACTGCATTGTTGTAGTGTAGCTGCAATATAGGCTATATTTAACATCTAACATTTACAAAAGTCACCTGTAATAGTTACCTTATTTAGGACTAGATGCTAGGGATGTGCATCTCCATCACTGAGGCCGATGCGATGCGCATCTCGATACGTTGCCACGATACGATACATTAACGATACATTTGAAACACCAGGTGATACGATACGATTCACCCCTGTTGCGATACAGTTCGATACGATTTGATTCAATATTATGCGATACGATGCGATTCAACACAATGCAAAAATAATGATACTTCAATTTGGTACGACAGAGGATTTTTGTTTTATTCCTTATATGCAGCAAATCATACATTAACAAAAAAGTGCTTTACATATTTGGTACTGCACATCCCATCATGCCGTTTATTTGTTTAACTTTAAAAGCTCTCCAGAGTAGGCTACAGTACAATTGTATAACACCTCACAGTTAAACAATGTAAGGATGCATTGCTCATGATTAACAATGTGCAAATAACAGCTACCACAGTGCCATGCCCATACAGCTGCCAGCCTGATGTGCTTAACACTCATTCATAGGCTGACTCACCAGTGAGCAGAAAGCAGTGGGTTCTATAGGAACAATAAAGAATACAAATAACCTTTCACAAACAGGTATTTCATAACTGCTTACAGTAAGGAAGACATTTAAATTATTATTGACCGTCACAGGCTGCTGTAAACTAAACACCACTCTCTCTGACCGAACACCTCACTGAGTGATTTAACTCATATGTCTAACTTTCAGGTTTCTCTTTTCAGCCGCAGACCTCATGTCGCCTCTTTATGTGCGTCGCTAAATTCCTCGTACTACGTGTGTACTTTAAAGCGGCTCGGCATCGTTTACAATTTGCGAGCGATTTTTCAAGTTGACTGTAGTATATAGTGCCGCGCACATATACCATCAGGACGTTACTGATGGGGTGCGGCTGCGGAGTGATACTGTGTGTATGCAAGCCCGCATCTAGGACGGATCTATGTATCATGGCTGTAGACCTGTTGAGTGATAAAGATACCTCATACAAAGGTCTACGGATACCTTATTACTCTCCATGACCTGCGGTCAGCTATATAGCATAAAAGGACTATTACACCGTCTTTCTTGAACAATCCGAAGTGTTGCCAAACGTTTGATTTGTAGGTATTTTTCGGTGCGCTGTGTTTCTCTTTCTCCTCAACTTCCGTGTGTGTTGATAACTGAGACTCTCGGCCTCGGGCGAAGCAAATATCCAAATCAAAGATCGTCTCTGCTGAGCGTTGACAGGATGAGGGGATTTTATATGAATGAATCGGTTTTTTACCGATGCAAAGACGCTACGCAATCGATGCATCGCGAGTTCAACCCGGTTCAACCCAAACTGTAGCCGATGTGCACTCTTTCAACCGGTGCACTCGCATCTTGAACGTTTATGCCGATGCGAATCGGTGAATCTTAACATCTCTACTAGATGCCGTTTGCATGGTGGAGAGCAGCAAGGTGATGAAGGGACCTTTGAAGACAGCGCCACTGCAGCGCATGCGCACTTCTTATCTCATAATTATGACTTTTTATCTCATTATTTCGACTTTCTTATCTCATTATTATGACTTTTTATCTCATAATTATGACTTTTTATCTCATTATTTCGACTTTCTTATCTCATTATTATGACTTTTTATCTCATAATTTCGACTTTCTTATCTCATAATTATGACTTTTTATCTCATAATTTCGACTTTTTTATCTCATAATGACTTTTCATGGGGATTTTATTTTTTTCAAGTGGCGGAAATGGGCTTCCATACTCAGGTGATGACAGTGGACAAAGAAACATCAGGATTAGCAATTGCTTAAAACTGGGGCTGGCAAAAAACAATGATCAGCAGAGTAGTTTTTTTAAATGAACTATTGTTTTGATTATTCAATCGTTTAAATGGGGTTTTAAGCTTGCTTGCATTACGAAGTGACTGATTGTATGCACCTAATGCAGAGGATATTTTTGAAGGTATTGGTGTTTCCCTTTTTAAGTTGCTAGGTGAACTTCAGTCAATCTTTTACTTAATTGCCCAGAATCCTTTTGAAACACATTTTGTGTTTGTTGTTTTCCTCTATGCAACACAAGTTATATCATATAAAGGCTTCTGGCTTCTTTTTACTACAAAAAATGATATACTGTACATTTGAGCAATTTTAAATTAAAATTGTGATATTATATCTGTAAATTGACTTGTAAAGTCCACATCAGGTGGAGTTTCCTTGTGTTGTTGTAAAGAGTCAGACTGCGTCAACATGGCTGCTGATTTGAGCACGTCACAGATGTTCTGTTTAGAAAGATTTACATGACAGAAGAACAGCAACAGTACATTAACACTTCACCTACAGCGCGTTCAAAACATCACAGCCTGTAACCTCGCAGCACTAAAGTGATCTCAGTGCAAGACTAATGGGACATTAAGCTGCATAAAATATCTCCTCATCCAGAGTGTTTGAATCTCTCACAACCAGTCTTTCACATTATGAAATGATAACTCCGAACCACACCCTGATTTCTCCGGCTGTCAAATGAGGGCATGGACATTTCCATCAAAAATAAAAAGCTTATATAATATTATCTAATAACAAAATACATATTACATTTAGAAAATACGAGTTCAATAATCTTAATTATAGGCTAAAAATTGTGCCCATATGGATTGTATGGTCTATGGAATATACACATTTCCTATAAATAATGATCGTTTCCATGTCCCTTTTCCACTTGACATCAGTTTACTTCTCATAAAATACGGTTGGACTGTAGTATAGTAGTCATACGGCCTGTCAAATCTATAAAACCTAAAAACACACACACACACACACACACACACACACACACACACACACACACACACACACACACACACACACACACACACACACACACACACACACACACACACACACACACACACACACACACACACACACACACACACACACACACACACACACACAACCCTAATAGCAGTTAGTGAGCGACACAGTTTTGGCTGGCCTCGGGGTAATTTTAATGTGTGTGTATTTAAGAAGCGAGTAGAAACAAATCTGCTCTCTCTCACCCTACTCTGACAGTTTATAGCTAAAATGATGGATGAATACTTACAGATTAATCTTGTGAAGTCATATATCTGGCTTAAATGAGCAATAAAAGCACAACATATGTATTTGCTTTGAGTAAAGCAGTGGGCTGTTGTAAGATTTTCTCACCATTGCTGCATGTTGGCTTGCTCACTGTCGGCCATATGTTTATTATCTGTAGCAGAGTATTAAAGGCCACAGTGCTTTGCCCAAAAGCATTAATCCTCACCGTCTGTATTTGATTGTGTAATCTGAAAACATACAAACTATAAGACCATATACATTTTTATTTTATTAACAACACAGTAACTGCCCATTAGGTACATTTTTGCGTTAAACAAATTATAACCAATGTCAGATTTGTCTTTTTGGTAAACTCTGATGTAGTGACGACATAAAACAACAATATATAACCTAACAATATGGTCGTTGACTGTTATGAAAGCACCATCTGGTTACTTAACTACATTTTGCCATACTTCTCTTAATAGAATAAACAAACAAATAGACATGAGTGTAAATGTTAGGATTAGCTACACTTTGCATTTTCACTTTCTGCTGGCACCTGAACGCACCACCATAACAAGACTTGTTTCTGACCTACTTTACTTATGGTTACACAATATTATTTACTGATTGGTTTGATTGATTGCTGCTTTGGTAGTGAACGGGCAGTCAGTTTGGAGCTGCCTGTGTGTGATAGGTCAGGCTCAGTCTGAGGGCCCGCCTCCCTGCTGTCTGTCACATATGCTGTTATATTAATGTGATTGGCAGAGGCACTAAAATAGAGCTGGATAAACACCATTAGACATTTGCAAGCCGGCATTCTTTAGATCAGATTTCCGGCTTTACATTTATTTGTCTCCGGTCTGCTTCTCTCGGCAGGAGGTAGCCAGTTTACTGCAGTGGTGTTACATAACTCTGCTGACTACAAGCAGCTGTGTATGTGTGTGTGTGTGTGTTGTGTGTGAGTGTATGTATATATGCAGGCTTCATGCAATTTTAATGCAACCCTTTTACATAGAGAGGACGGTTGGTGTTTTTGTTTTGAATTCACGCACACGCACACGCACACGCACACGCACACCTCTAATCTCCTTCCTGCATAAATTGAACGGCCGTTTGTTGTCACCAGCTGAGCCACACAGTCAAACATCGTTCAGTATTACACTCTGCTCGGCACTTTGTTAATGATGACCTTGCCTGTGTAGCTAGTGTGTGTGTGTGTGTGTGTGTGTGTGTATGGGTGTGATTGATGGATTACTGCAGTCCAATGACTCACTCCTGTCTCCCCTAGTGTCCCTCTCTCTCTCTCTTTCTCCTTCTCTCTCTCTCTCTCTGCCGGTCCTTTGCTCTCTACAATCCATGAGCATGTGAACGTGAAGTTTGCTGATAGAACGAGCGCGTACCTTTTTTTTAATTCGCTTTTATCTCAACCGTATTTGGGTCTCGAGGATCCACAAGTATCTGCAGGATGTTCTGTGTTAAAGCTGTTGGCACAACATTTACAGTGCCTATAAAATGAAATCAAACCAATCTTTTATTGTTTTATGACTTTTAATAAAAGTGGATCAAAGTAGAGGCACAGATCGTCCGAAATAAATGTGCAAGTTGGTTTAAATGAGGCACACAAAAAGAAAGAAGGTTGTTCAACACAAATGGCCTGCAGCCCTCAGCTAGTGCTGGCATACACGGTCAACCAGATGCTTATCAATATTAGAATATTGATGTTAATATTTAAAGTCTGCTCCCAAAGTCAATCTGTGGCATTTCCCTGCTTTCTTTCCTCCTCTCAGAATGCTACACCTGCCTCAGTTCACATGTTTTGTTTAATCCAAAACACCTGCTTCCTCCCTTCCTTTCCTTTTTTCTTTCCTTTCCTCCTGCTCTCTGTCCTTCACACTCTCGCTCTCACCCTCTTTCCTTCCTGCCCTCTTTCTCCCTTTTGCTGACCTCTGTCCCACTCTCACTTTCACACCATTTCCCGGGCTCTTTTTTCAGGACGCTTGTCATTTTTCTTGTAGTTTTCTCACGCCAGTGCAGGATATGAAAGGATTGTTTTGTGTTTATGGGAGAATGGGAAAGGAGGGATGGGAACAGAAAGAGAGGAGAGATAATGGGAAAGGAGTGGAGAAGGAGGTTGATGTTTGTTGGCTATGAGGAATAGTCAGATTGTTTGATTTCAGTTCGGGAGGAGTGATAGGAGAGGGGAGGTAGGAGTGAGGGAGGTAGACATGAGGATAGACAGTTAGTGGGTTTTCTTTCACAACATAGGAAACAAAACAGTATTATCTTCATGAGAAGTAGTAAACCAGAAAGAAATGGAGGGATGAAACACAACCTTACGTTTGATGATTACAGCTTCTAAAAAGGGCATTTGTACTCAGTGTAATTAAAATGACTCAAAATAAAGACAGTGCTTTTAGATGTTTGTAGAAGAAGAAAATGGATTAAAGCATAGGGAATGTGTAAATCATTAAATGCAGCTCACTGATCAGTCATTTTCTCCAAAAGCTTGGCATTTTAGTTTTTAGCAAACATTACACAATTAAATTAAAGTTTTTGATTAATAAGCACTACAACAGTAAGTATTAGGAGCATTTGTAGGTATTCTGACTCTGCCAGAATACCTACAAATGGTGCCTGTGTTTATAAATGAACATGTCTACAGCGTGAGTCGTGTGTTTTTAAAAGCTTTATAGTCCCAGTATGCACAAACAGTACTTGGTGGTCGAACCTCTTGTTGGTGGGTTTATGGCTTTTCTTTGGATTTGTTCACAGTGGGGGGGGGGAAATAATACTGCCAACCTTAATCTTTAAAGCTTGCAGTATTTGATATAAATGTAAACATTATATGCACGTTGCATTAATTATAGTCAAATAAAATAAGATGATCACATCATAACAAGCTAAACGGATAATTCATCATCCAGTTAAGAAATTAGCAAGTCCTAACTTATTGTTTGTAAAAAGTGAAATCTGATGTAGCTGGACATACAGTTATCAATTATCTGCCGTTTAATAAGCCATTTTATTTGATAAATTAAAGTTGGCAATTATATTAAAAGTATCATGTTAAAACATTTGTCAAACTTTATTTTTGTTGCACCTTTCATACAGATCATTGTAGCTTCACAGAAGAGCAGAGAATAAGTGAAACAACTGAAAAAATAATCAACATCAACAATATGACATGACCATATAAGATTAATTCATGTAAGAGAATAAAATGATAGAAATGTTGTAATTTAACTAATAAATATGATAATATTTTACAACTAGTAAAAATGAGTAGATTAAATGTCTATATTATATATCTTGATCAAAGGCCTGTCTGAATGTGTAGGTTTAAAGTTTACATGCTCATGCAGACTTCTGTAAAGGCTCTGGGAATAAAGCTGACCCACCAAAGGTTTTAGTCCTGCGCTCAGGAACAACTAACATATTTGTGCCGGAGTAACTGAAGGGTCATACACTGTAGTCATGTGAGACATCCATTCTGGCTAAAGACCTTGAAGTTAATGAAAAAACGGAACTTTAGTAGACCTGATAGGGGAGTATTACAGAAGTCCAGCGGGCTCCATATTAAACTGTGCATTGGAGTCTCAGTGTCACTCAGAGAGACAGCTCAATCGACATCAATATTTATGTGAGATTTACAAAAAGTTAAAGACACATTTTTTTATTTGATGTCCTAAATAATGTGCAGATAAAAATAATACAGAGGGCACTTTCTAAAACTTTGGAGTTTTTTTTTCTCATGATTCAGGGAAATTATTAAAAAAAAAAAACTGATACAGTAATCCTTGTTCCAGACTTCCTGAAAACAAGGGGGGACTGTTGTGAATATTTGCAGCTTTGTTAGAACTCATAGTAGTTAGACTATGACGTCAGACTTATTTTCAAAGAAGGAGACTGTGGCTCCTTCTGAGACTGTGGCATCATTTGTTTGAAATATTTAAAAGATTTAGGTCTGCAGTTTATACTGTAATAAAGCTCAAGTGATGTTGGAGTTAAAGGAATCATAATTATATTTGTTTGATTTCAATGTCCAGTTCTTGGACTTATCTAAGAGATGAATTTGTTCACTCACCAGAATTCAAACAGGCAATGTGGAATCTAAAATGCTATGTTTAGAAAACAATTACAACCACTGAGTTGTATTTTGTTGGTTTATTGGTGTATGTATAGTGCAGACACTACATTGAGAAATGCACATACAGTTGATGCAAAAGATGTGATGAATAGGCAGTCTGTAGTTCCAACAGTCACACATTGAACTCCATATTTAGTGTGTGTGTGTGTGTGTGTGTGTGTGTGTGTGTGTGTGTGTGTGTGTGTGTGTGTGTGTGTGTGTGTGTGTGTGTGTGTGTGTGTGTGTGTGTGTGTGTGTGTGTGTGTGTGTGTGTGTGTGTGTGTGTGTGTGTGTGTGTGTGTGTGTGTGTGTGTGTGTGTGTGTGTGTGTGTGTGTGTGTGTGTGTGTGTGTGTGTGTGTGTGTGTGTGTGGAGGAAGTGTGCTTAGTGACATTAGCGCTTTGATGATAGATGGAGCAGATTGTACATTTTTCTTTCCCACGATCAATCAACCACACTCGCAGCCGTGAATAGGAACTTTTTTTAGGTCTGTCTCTCCATCCCTCCATTTTTTCCTCCTCTCTGTCCTCCCAAGTTTCCACCCTCCCTCACCTCGTTCTCTTCATTTTTAATTTCCTTCATCTTTTATAATTTCTCACACTCCCCCTCTCTCTATTTCCTCCTGAGTCTTTACTCTACTCATTTAGTTTTCACTTTATCTGAAATACTTCCTGCCTCTTGATTCTCTCAGTATTGTGTTGTGTTGTGTGTGTGTGTGTGGCTAATTTTATAGAAGGTGATTCTGTCTGTGTGGGAACAGAGACAGACATGTCTTTATTTATTAGGTGTGTTTTTTTTACTGTGTGTGACGTGTGTGTTTTTCTGGTGAGGAACTGTTATAATAGAAACTGTTTTCCTGTTTTGATGTTGACAAACCTACAGACCGACAGATCCCTATCTGCTACCCTGTCGCCTTCTTTATGGCTGTGCCACCGTCTGACTTTTAAAAGGGATTGTGTGTGTGCATTTTTATATATCGGAAGTCTGGGTGCATACTAGTGTCTTTATTTTCCTGGATATCTATAGCTTTTGTTTGTTTGTTTGTCTGAATATGTGTCAGTGTTTGAGACAGAAAAGGGGGGGAATAAAAATAAATGTGGGAATAAAGGGAGAGAAACAAAGCTTTCCTTAGTTTGAACAAACCTCACAACAGGAAGCCTGGTTTGAATGACACAGCGTTATTAGGAGCCAGGAAGTGAAGGTGATGGAGTCTCCGTAGTGACAGGGTTCACAAGACCTGGTCCCCACGGCGACAGGGGTCAAGCCTTGTTTATGGTCCGCTCGTGAAAAACTCAGAGGTCGACAGTTGTGCAGGACCTGAGAAGTGAGGGCAGAGGCCAACGTGACACAATGCTACTGATGTACATCATGTACCTTTATGTGTTTGCCTCCGGGTTTCTTGTCCTTTGCCTACTCCCAACCAACAATTAAAGGCGATAATCATAATTATTAAAACAGTTTTTTTTTTTTAAAGTAAAAAATCATCTGAGGCCCAAAGTTGTGTCCTTGTAATATCTATATGAAACGGTTTTCAGTTATATTTCTGATATAATGTAGATAAGCACTAAACATCCCAACACCGCAAACTCTAAACTGTATCATGGCAAAAATGTTTGGTGATAAATAGTTATGCTGTAAAACATACTATTTCAAACAGCATCTCTCTCTACATTTTTAGGTAAGTTTGAGAAACCGGCTTGAGATACACTTTTTGTTATATTCCATGGAATGCTCTTAACATCCCGATAGCAATGAATATCTTAAGTGCTTTGACAAAAAATCCATAAAAAAACGTCATCTGTGGAAGCCGTAATACTGTAAAAAGCACGACCAATCATCTGAGCCGGCCTGGCTAAAATAACTGGATGGCTCTGTAAGGAAGTGGCAGATTTTTTCCGGCTGCGTATTTTCAAATTCTAGCGCACTCGAGCTGGTTTCTCCAAAATTACCTACCCCACCTTTAATGCTGAACTTTTGAAAACATTTCAAAAAATCCTCCAAATACCAACAATAAATCGTAATTGTAATTTTTTCGATCAGAGGCTTGCTGAAAAAATGTAAAGGAAACAAAAAATGTGACACAAAAAAAAATCAAGGCTTTGGTTTCATAGGGTGTTAAATGTCTGAAGTGCTTCTCCTCCTCAATGCTACACGAAGGCCTTAAACTTGTCAGACAGTGTTTTGTCTAGTGTAGTTCGCATTAGTGACCATTTTTGTATAGTGGACTTTCAAATATGATTTATAGGGACAGGAAAATACTTATCTAAATCACAACGTTATAGAGTTGTTATTTTATCATTAGAAATCATGTTGTTGACCTTCTGACTCAGGGTCAGAAGGTCAACAACATGAGACTGTGAGAGGTCTACAGACCATACTCCTGGCTGTAGGGAAACATGTGATTTGTCAACAGCGGTGAAAATGACCATGATTGCTGCAGGGAGATTTTCACATGACACCAAAAAAAAATTAAAACTCCTTGTCTCAGAAAATATCAAATGCTGACAACAGCTCTGAAAACATCACACCCAGAGACACTAACTGAGTTGAGTCATGTACTCTTTTCCTGAATTTACTCAATGAGCTTTGTGTCTCCTCACTTAGTCAGCTGATCTCTCCTCAGACTCTGTGTTAAGTAACTTTACTGATCCAAAGGTCTCCTAATGGATCTGTGCTTGAAGTGGGGACATTTCACAAATGCGTTAGACAAGCCTCAATCAAATTAGCTGCCATATACTGGCTTTCCCTTTACCTCCATCCATCTTTCCAGCTCCTTACTTTACTGAGGAATGAAATATCAGTGGCATCTTCCTCGTATTGATCTGCAGTAATAAGTAGCCCTTTCTCTCCACCATTAGCATTATAGAAGTTTTAATAAAAAGTGTGCGTATGTGTGCTTAAACATATACTTGAGGTAAAGCTATTGATCATTATTATTGTATATATTGCATTGATCCTCAGATCAGTAGAGCTGGGGAACTCCATTCAATACTGTTGTGTCCTTGGGCAAGTCCACAGTATTGATGTATAACATATCCAATATACGGTATGTAATATAATGCAATGTTACCGCTTTCAAATAAATGCTATGAATTATTATTGTTATTATATGAGGCAACTAAGGTTGGAGGCATTATCAAGAGTGAGACTCCAGGTTTTTTCTTTTAATGGTCTGTCTCTTAAAGATAGTGATAGTATGGCGGCCAAAAGGTATTTCATGTTATTGACAGGTTGACAGCCAGTCAAAGATAAAGTCCTGATTTAATTAACTGAGATTCAGCTGACTTCCCTCAGCGTAAAGACTCTCTGCCTCCGCTTCGTTCTCTGGGCTTGTAATGGCTGAATTCATTACTTGTTTATTTATTTTTATTAATGTGGAAATGCACATTAGATCAGTCTCTCATGAGTAGCAATAGAAATAGCAAGAACATTATTACCAGTATGAAGAATGTTTTTGGAATAATTTAAGAGACAAAAAACAAACGAGGAATTATCTTGTAAAGTTGTCATACCATACAATGAGTGTACAATTTCATAACATCGGTTTTAAGATATTTTTAAGGTATATAATCATATTTTTAAGGTATATATCATATAATAATGATGGACCACAAAGGTAATGGTCTTTGCGGTGTTAAAAAGTGATGTGCTTTTTTAAGTGACAGCTAAATGAATTGCGTGTGAGTGTGTGTGAGTGTCTTCAAAGGTGTGTCCTGCCCGGATGGGGAATTGTCTGAGGTTATATAAGAACTTAATTAAGAACTGGCTTTGTTGTTGAAAGGTTTGCGGTTCAAGGTGTTGTCTGATGTTATTCAAACTATTGACAGCATGTGTACTGAGCAGTGTTTTCCATTGTTGCATCTTGTTTGTATGTGTGTGTGTGTGTGTTTTTCTAAAGATACATGGTTATTTCCATGTATGCTTCCTAATTTGAGATTCTGTCATGCGACGTGTTTGTAATCCTCACCTGGTTTCCGGCTGTGGAAAGATGAGGCTCAAAGTAATACAATATTTGCTCAGTAAAAAAGGTCACATCAACAGTGTAGTTCAAGGTCGATGTATTCAATATAGGATGTGGATACCTTTTTCACATTATAATACTTAACAAATGCTTTGTAATAGTCCAGAGCAAATGTTCACACAGACACTCATTGAACCTGCAAAGGGTTGCCATTGCTTGTCTCCTTTTTCCTTTAGGTGCATTTTATCAAATTTCTCAAACTAAAAAACAACAGCTTATTTATATTGTTTGTACTGCAACTACATCCTAATGTAATGAGGTAATGTTTGTTTAGTTTACTTTATCACTTTATTTGACAGGGACAATGCATTATTACTGTAATAACATTTCTGAAATACACCAGAGTTTACCAGAAAGGCAATCTGTTGTCCCTTGGCCGGCAATAGTTAAAAACACAGACAATAAAAACAAACAATAAAAAGATAAATATGTTGACCGGATATAAGCAATGAAAAAATATCCAAATACACACAAGACACAAGAACATCAAATACAAAATGATCCACCTCACTCGTACATTAGGATGTTACTTGCACCCCCTAGTGGATGACAGAGCAAACCCATTGTGAAATCACTGTGGTTTCTCGGTCATCTTATGGCATCTCTCTAAATGAAGTTCACAGTTCTCTCTCCATCTCCGTCTTTAACTCGTATCCGTGTGTGTGTCTGTGCAGGTCTTCCAGAGCAGTACTACAGTCTGACGTGGTTCCTCAGCCCGGTCCTCGGCCTCATTTTCACGCCGCTGATCGGCTCTGCCAGCGACCGCTGCACTCTGCGTTGGGGCCGCCGGAGACCCTTCATCCTGGTCCTCTGCATCGGGACGCTGTTAGGAGTGGCACTCTTTCTGAATGGATCGCTGATAGGTGAGTGTGTTCACTCAGTTTTTTATTCCGTGTTTAATGGGAAATAAAAAATGAAAAGTGTCTGTATCAGGGATGGAGTGAAAAAGATGCAAGCTTTATTCATTTGACATGACACACAACTGTCAGTGCATCCCAAAATGAATGTGTTTGAGCCTAACCTTGTTACAATCAGCAATGACCACAAGTTGTAGCCTAGGTTAGTTGTAGCCTAGCCTAGTTGTAGCCCCGGGCGCCGTTCAAAATGGCAGCACACTGCTCCTAACACTAGGATGGGTCAAATGCAGAGAAACAATTTCCCCACGGGGATTAATAAAGTAAAAAAGTATATCAAGGTGGCGCTTCAGTTTCAAGCAACTCTGTGAAAACACTCATAATTTCACTCTTACACCATGAGGCTATTAAAGCTGATCTTGGGGAATGAAACAGTTTTTGCAATGAGGCTCATTTGCATAGAAAAGGGCTAATTCTGCAGCAAGTGTATGCATAATACCTCCTTCAAACCCTAAACAGCACAGGAGTACCTGGAGATGCAGCAGTTAGAGGTGCATGTTGCTCTTTGTCTGTTCTTTTTGTTCATCTAATTTGAACAGCAGCAGTGAAATCTTGCTTTTGTGAATTTGTCTGTTATGAGTTTAACCCTCGTAAAACGATAGCTGATACCCTCAGTCTGTCCCTCAGCTTGTAACGTCATCAAAGTAATTTCAAGGACACATTCAGCCGATCCAATCAATCAAATTGACCAGTTGTCAATCATGCCACACAGATATTGATCCCCAGGTCAGCATAGTCCCCGTTGTAAAGTCATTACCATATATTTGTAAACACACGTAAACATACACACGGCGACTACAGAAGTGTGAGGTGTGTGTCATCAGCGTGCAGTGAATTTATTGATGCTGCAACACGTTTTAGCTGATTGGTGTTGCAGATATTTTTATACCTCATGTTTTTATCATCTCACCAAAGCTTATCGATGTCATTCTAATTCAAGCCTATGTAGGTAGTTTGGATGCATTCTCTGCTGGTAGTATGGCAACACATATCTTGTTACTGAAGAAAGTCAACCATGTGACACAATGTAGTATAAAAATAATTGATTAATTGGTGTTCAGTACTCTTTACCTCAATTATCACAGCCCACGTGGTCTGAGGGATGCACAATTGATTTATCTGTTGTTGATATAGTGAATATAATTATAACAGTTAGATTTGAGGTAATAATTACGTCTTTTAATGAGGAGCCCTTACATAGCACAATACATAGCAGAATGAATGTACATTAAAAATATGATCATATCTGCACGCTATCAAAATTGGCCCTAATTGGACTCTTTAATGTTAACAAGAATTGTTTTACACAGATTATAGGAAGTGTTATGTCACCGCTTAGTATTGTCGATTGTCATTGGACTTAAATTACCTTAACGGTGCATCCAACGGACATCGGGCTGAAAATAATGATTATTTCATTATTGTTCCCTTGGCCTTTCTAAAGTCCAAAAAAGCGTTCAAATAGTTTATTCCAGTTTTTCAAAGTTCATGGCACTATCTTTAAATGTATTTCTTGTCAGTCCAAAAACCTAAGGGAATTCCGTTAAAAAAAGATATAAAACTGAGAAAATCTGTAAAATCTCCATAATTGAGATACAAATCTGAATACAGTATTTTCTGCTATTTTTGAATGAGAAATTACTTTAACAATTCATCAGGTTTACGTGTTTCATATTCCAATAAGGTCTACATAGATACAAATGTCCAATGCAACAATAGCATTTTTTTTTTTAAATATCTCTAAACAGAAATGATTAAAAACAGAAACAAAAACTGAAATATCAAAGGAGAAATCTGTTTGAATGTTTTCTGTCAGAAGATTGTATACACTTCAATTCTTCTGCACAGTGTTTGGCACTCAGGTCGTTTTAGGGCACCAGTGTTTGTTTGTGCGCGTTTTTGAGCACCTTGCCAGCAGGGTTAACAATACCAGTGAACTGTATTTGTGTGGGAGAAGTGAGAGAATAAGCAAAAGTCTACCTTTTCATGGTTGTATTTATATGAATGTGTGTGAACAACACATGGTTGACATGGGAAAACTGTAGTAACCTGTGTTTGTGTGTGTGTGTGATGACATGGGAACACAGGAGCAGGCAGTTCACAGGGAAATGCTTCCTGTTTGCTTCCCCCTTTCCACCAATCACAATTCACTTCCTGTCTGTCTGGCTAGTGAGTAGTGCCCCCCCATTGTCACACACACACACACACACACACACACACACACACACACACACACACACACACACACACACACACACACACACACACACACACACACACACACACACACACACACACACACACACACACACACTCTTCTGTTCTTTCTAAAAACATTTGTTTCCCTGACGTTAATTGATATCAGTTTGTAAAGTCATGCTGCGTCACACCGCTCTCTTTCTTTCAATGTAACACACACACGCACGTGCGCGCGCACACACACACACACATACACACACACACACCTTTTATACATAGGGTAGTTTTCTGACAACACGACCATCATCAGCCTGATCACCGACGAGACAGCGTACAGAGAGGAGGTCAGAACCCTGACATCTTGGTGCCAGGATAACAACCTCCATCTCAACGTCAGCAAAACCAAGGAGCTGATTGTGGCTTACAGGAAGCAGCAGAGAGAGGGACACGCCCCCATCGCCATCAATGGGACTACGGTGGAGAGCATCCTGACCCTCTACAGGTGCACCAAAGAGAGCATCCTGACCCTCTACAGGTGCACCATAGAGAGGATCCTGACCCTCTTCAGGTGCTCCATAGAGAGGATCCTGACCCTCTACAGGTGCACCATAGAGAGGATCCTGACCCTCTTCAGGTGCTCCATAGAGAGGATCCTGACCCCCTACAGGTGCACAATAGAGAGGATCCTGACCCTCTACAGGTGCACCATAGAGAGGATCCTGACCCTCTACAGGTGCACCATAGAGAGGATCCTGACCCTCTACAGGTGCACCATAGAGAGGATCCTGACCCTCTACAGGTGCACCATAGAGAGGATCCTGACCCCCTACAGGTGCACCATAGAGAGGATCCTGACCCTCTACAGGTGCACCATAGAGAGGATCCTGACCCTCTACAGGTGCACCGTAGAGAGGATCCTGACCCTCTACAGGTGCACCATAGAGAGGATCCTGACCCTCTACAGGTGCACCATAGAGAGGATCCTGACCCTCTACAGGTGCACCATAGAGAGGATCCTGACCCTCTACAGGTGCACCATAGAGAGGATCCTGACCCTCTACAGGTGCACCATAGAGAGGATCCTGACCCTCTACAGGTGCACCATAGAGAGGATCCTGACCCCCTACAGGTGCACCATAGAGAGGATCCTGACCCTCTACAGGTGCACCGTAGAGAGGATCCTGACCCTCTACAGGTGCACCATAGAGAGGATCCTGACCCTCTACAGGTGCACCGTAGAGAGGATCCTGACCCTCTACAGGTGCACCATAGAGAGGATCCTGACCCTCTACAGGTGCACCGTAGAGAGGATCCTGACCCTCTACAGGTGCACCATAGAGAGGATCCTGACTGGCTGCATCACGGCCTGGTACGGCAGTTGCTCCGCCCTCAACCGTAAGACTTTACAGAGGGTGGTGAAAACTGCACAGCACCAGGACGGAGCTGCCATCCATGGAGGATCTTAACTCCCAGCGGCTCAGGAAGAAACCCCTCAGAATTATAAAAGACCCCCATCACCCCAGCAACAAACTGTTTTGTCTGCTGCCGTCTGGCAGGCGGTACCGCAGCAACAGGACAAACACTACCGTTACATTACATGTCACTTGTTAGGCGCTTTCATCCAAAGCGACTTACATACATTCAGTACTGTGGGCAATCCCCACAGGAGCAATTTGGGGATAGATGTCTTGTCGAGGGACACAACGACATGCTGACTGCAGTGGGGATTGAACCAGTGCTCCACTGATCAGAAGATCAGCGCACTATTCTACTGTGCCACAGACTCCCCGGCTACAACTACCAGACTCAGGGACAGTTTCATCACACAGACCATAAGACTATTAAACACCTGAGCTTGCACTATTTTTTTTATTTTTCGTATGTCTTGTAAATTGCACTGGTGCATACATTACATAATTACACCGTAGATTTCTAAATGTTTTGACAATAACGCTTTTGAATCTTGAATCTTTGTATCTACTAACTAACCATTCCCATGTCAAACATTCATACAATTTCACACCGAGGCCCCCGAGCAGCGTGAGGCCAGGACCGGGTCACAGATGTAATGAGACACACAAGGTCACACACATCGTGCAAAGCACTATGGGAAATGTGCAGTGATCCATTTGTGTATGGCTTTGTGTTTTGGTTGTGTACTGTTGTGTGTCTGTTGTAACCTTTATATATACAGTCTATGGTTGTAACTCACTAATCAACTATTGATCACATGTGCAGCTCTGACCAGGGTCACATCGGTGTAGCAACTACACATGTTTGTGTACCCCTAGATTTAGAGGGAACGTAACAATGATGTAGAGTGATGGTGATTATATTTCCTTCATAAATATACATTTTTTAAATTAAAATGACATGTATTTCTTCTATGGCTTTTATTCAGATTATATTGAAGTTATATGTTCAAATCATGGTGTCAACAGATCACAAAGTTTGTACTAATGTACAGCACAGATTCACCTCTTTAAGTATAGAATATTATTATTAAACACCATGTTTTCTCAGCTATCCCTCCTACTGGTGATGGAAATATTAAAATCTGGACAAACAAAAATTTATTTGTCAATATCTAAAAAGCATGTTGCAAGAACTATCTTTTTTAATACAGAATAAATTGGCAATTCTCCAATAAATAAACAAATCAAATTTATAAAATATAAATTACATTTTGTCTGTTATCAAAATGTTTCCTTGTCAGTTTGTTCATTGTTTAATAATAATAATAACAAGCGCACATTTTGTAATATTTTATAATAACAAATCTTTGTCCATACCTGTCTTTCTCTGTTAGGTTTGTCGATGGGTGACGAGCAGGGGAGACAACCAATAGGAATTGTTCTCACCGTGTTGGGGGTGGTGGTGTTGGACTTCAGTGCGGACGCATCAGAGGGACCAATCAGAGCGTACCTGCTAGATGTGGCGAACTCCGACGAACAAGACATGGCACTAAACATCCATGCTGCCTCAGCAGGTACTGCTAATACATAAATAGTACATTTAGAGGATTTAAATAATGCCCATAAATACATTTAGAGGATTTAAATAATGCACGTCAAAGTCTTGTGTAATATAATGTGTTGTCCTGGCAATAAACAACATTAAGATATAATATTGAAAATGTTTGAACTGATATATCATATATTTTGTTGCAGTTGTGCATTGTAATCAATGTAACGGTGCATTTAATTTGTTCTCGGGGGAAAGAAATTGAGATTAGACGCAATCTTTGACTGCTAATGTATTTGTTGTGCTTCTATTATAACTTCTGTTCATGTGTGCAGGTCTTGGGGGTGCGGTGGGATACGCTCTCGGAGGTTGTGACTGGACGCACACTTTCCTTGGCGCAGCCTTCAAGTCTCAGGAGCAGATCCTGTTCTTCTTTGCTGCCATATTCTTCTTCATCTCTGTGATGTTACATCTGTTCAGCATCGAGGAGCAGCAGTACTCGCCTCAACAAGACAGGATGGACCAGGTACAGCGTGTGTGTGTGTTTGTCTGTGCACTTTAACAATCAAATGTATAAAGTGAATCCAACCCAAAGACTTTGGTTTTCTGTCCTCTCACCAGGAGAGTATAGATCGTACCAAACCGCTCCCTTTGACCAATGGCAGGAATGGACTTCTCGCCCCCAAGCTGGATTTAATTGGAGAAAATGAAACGATAGACAGCTACGACCTCTATGACCCCTACGGAGACAACCTATCAGAGCATGGAGATATGGACATGGACTTCCTAGAGATGGAGCGTGTGCGAAGTAAGTTCACACACTCTGGCCTCCTTTCCCAGGGATGTGAATATGATTGTTCCTGTGCTTTGAGATATTTTGCACACTGAATTATCCTTTTAATTCTCCAATTTTAAAAGAATCCCACACATACAGATAAAGTGTTGGAAAATAACCCAAAAAGCAGTGCCAAACAAAAGAAGACGAGCCATAAAGACAACATATCTGTCAAAGAAAAACAAATATGCCATGGTCCCTGTCCACCAATGTCTGTAATAAGGTTCTCATCAGTTCCACATTGCATTGTGTGACTTTTAGACCCTCAACCAGACAATTTAGATTCAGTTTATGCACTGGAACTAGGATTGGGGTTTGTCCCATTCTCCCATAGATTTCCCGCACAGCCATTTTCATTACATCTAAACTAATCGACCTTCTCCTCGTCTCTCTCCAGGTAAAAGTGACAGTGTCCTGGCCATGGCAGACGCCACTCTCGACCACCTGGACTACGATGCGTTGTTCCTGTGCCACTTAGAGCCCTCCATCTTCGCCGACCGCCTCTCCCCCCACCACGGCTCGCCCCCTACCGCTGGTAACTTCTTCAACTACAATCGCAGCACTCCACCGCCCCGCCTCGGCCACATCAGACGCAGCAGCAGCGCAGGAAGTCAGGATCTTCTCCAAGCCAACAAACACCAAACACACTCCAACATCCCAAGGATTTCCCGCCTCTCGGCTTTCTTGCAGGAAATGGAAAATGACGATGGTCAGGAGGCGTTGCTCAACAACCAGCTGAACGAGCAGCGGACACTGAACGGGCGGCTGTTAGCCAGCGTCAATAATCCTGATAGAGCTAGCACCAACCAGCTGAGCTCTAAAGGACAGGCACATCGCGCTGGAATGGTCAAAGGTTGGTTTTTCACCCTTATTTATTATAGATTTTTATTTATTTTTAAGAAATTATTTGATATATTATGCAATATCTAATGTATTGTTTTTTTGACTGCTATTATGGAACTGTTTAGGCTATTCACTCTGCTTTTTTGTCTTTTATTGTCGTTATCATTCTCATTGCAGAAGCAGATTTTAAATATTTAAAGGAATAGTTACACATTTAGAAAATAATCCTATTTGCATTCTTGAGGTTAATTACGTCTAGATAAGACGACTGAATGAGAACATTATATGACTCTCAAATATGATAGTGGTTTAAATCTTCTTATCTACATATTGGCTAGAAAGAAAGATCATTTATTTCTGGAAATATCCAACTTTAACTTTAAAACATTTTGTTTTGAGGGAAATACTTAGAAACTGAGAGACATTTAGAATAACTTCAACTTGATGGAAATAAAATCCATAATAACACAACACAATTAAAAGTGATGAGAGAAGAGGTAATTAAAAGTAAAAAATACATTTGAGTATTAACCGCCACTACAGTGTACTTTTGTTCCTATAAGGAACAGGAGAGATCTTCCCCTATCCTCATTATTTTTACATATGATAAACATAAACCCTCCCCTAATGTTAATAATGTTTCTTATCCCAGCTGCCAGTACTGGAGCCCCCATGCGGCAGTCCCATAACCGTCACATCTTCTACCGCCAGCCGTCATGCACCTTCTCCTACTACGGTCGAGTGGGGAGCCAACGCTACCGCCGGGCCAACGGCGCTTATCTCATCAAGCCGTCCCGCAGCATGAACGACCTGTACGAGGTGGAGGCCAGACACAGGAGGAGGCACCGGCAGAGGAGGAAGCACCCCAGCAGAAACACCAACTCCTCCAGCGGGGACACAGAGAGCGAAGAGGGAGAGGTGAGGAGAAAATGTAATCACTTGTATCTGCCTTATTTCTTAGTGTTTTGATTTGGGTGGATATTGTATGATCTTGTCTCCTGTGGTCAGGTTGAGACCACCGTGCGGCTGCTCTGGATGTCCATGCTGAAGATGCCTCCGGAGCTGCTGCGTCTGTGCGTCTGTCACCTGCTCACCTGGTTCTCCATCATCGCTGAGGCCGTCTTCTTCACTGACTTCATGGGTCAAGTCATCTACCATGGAGATCCTACCGTATGTGAATTAATTGAGCAGAATACATGTTCTCTGCAGCATTATATCATCTTTTTTATCCAAAGTTATGGACAACAGCTCCAAATGTAGAAACCAAATCAATTAATGGCCTTAGTTAATCCACAGCTCAGTAATAAAAATGAAGCCTTTGTTTCTCTCTGTCAGGCTCCTGTTAATTCTACTCTGTTGGAGAACTATAACAAAGGAGTTCAGATGGGATGCTGGGGACTGGTTATTTATGCCATGACTGCTGCTACATGTTCAGGTAAAAAGCAAGCACATATTTATATAGACCTTCAGATTTGGTGCTTACTCTCTGGATGTAAAGTGCACTAAACTATGTATTAACCATTCAATTAATCTCCCTTTTCCAGCTATCCTTCAGAAGTACCTCGACAACTTTGACCTGAGCATTAAAGTCATCTACATCATGGGAACGCTTGCATTTTCCATAGGTATAAACGCCTATATATCAATACATTTGGGCAAAATCAATAAGAGCGATACAAATTTAAAATGTATCTATTTTCCCTCCACAGGAACTGCTATCATGTCAATCTTCCCTAATGTGTATGTTTCCATGGTGATGATAAGCACTATGGGTATCATCTCCATGAGTATATCCTACTGTCCGTATGCTCTTCTAGGACAGTATCACGAAATGAAAGAGGTACAGACAAATTCCACTTGAAATTCCTTTTTTGTTTCTATTAATATATAATGTTAACATGGCCAGGGACTGCATACAGAATGAATAGATGAGTAGATGGATGTATAGAAGGTCTCATATTGAATTACTGTTTGTGAAAAGCTATTTTTTCAATATGTAGCCCTCATTAACTGATACTGTCTCTGCCTCCTGCAGTACATCAGGCACAGTCCTGGGAACTCCCGGAGAGGCTTTGGCATCGACTGTGCTATCTTATCCTGCCAGGTGAGTCTTTACTTAATGAAATCATTGTTTTATAGTTATATATAAATATGTCCATCTGAAAAGACTATGCTGTGAATGTAATAATTTGTCACATTTCAGGTGTACATCAGTCAGATCCTAGTGGCCTCAGCTCTGGGTGCTGTTGTCGAGGCGGTTGGCAGCGTCCGTGTAATTCCCATGGTGGCCTCTGGGGGCTCCCTCCTCGGTTTCTTCACCGCCCTCTTCCTGGTCATTTACCCAGCTCCAAACCATGGGTGAGAAAACCACCTGTTCTTGGCTTTTGTTGTCATCAAAGGACAGAAGTTTGACATTTCAGAAGACGATACAACTAATGTCTTTATGGTTAATATGAAGCTATCATATCATACGTTAGCTATCATATCATACGTTAGCTTAGCAAAAAGACTGGAAACAGAGGTAATGAGGTGTCCAAAACTAACAATTTCCAGATACCAGCACCTCTAAAGCTCAGTTATTGTGAATGTTTCCAGAATGTAAGGCTAAATTAAGCTAATCTTTGTTTGGCAAGAAAGCGAAAAAGCATATTTTTCAAACTATTCCTTTATACTTAAAACACAGTCCTAACCATGATATACATTATGATTGACAGGAATGGGGATTCAGCCAAAGCTTCGAAACGGTCCTTGGCAAAGCCGGAAAACCCCAACAGTGACGAACTAGCTGTTGCCGTTGTGACGGAGAAACCCAGCTTCCTAAAACTCAACAAGAAGGGCAAGGCCACCACCACCACTACTTCCTGTCACACGGAGAATGAGTCTGCTCTGTGATTGGTAGGCTCAAGTCGACGATGCTGCAGAAACAACTACATTCACTTCACAAATAATCGTGGATGGCGGCTGGTGTGCATTCGGTCCACTCTTGTTTTTCAGCTTTGACTGGCTTTTTTTCGATTCTGTGTTTCTTTGGTGAAAAAAACTCAATCTGACGTAGGGACCAGACCAACTCTCCCAACAAAAAAAACATTTGGTCTCAGCGCTGTTTCAGCCAACGCAGAAAATACTTCCACTGACATTTGAGTGATCCGTCAGGGTCATCAAGAAATGACTTGTCCATTGGTCATGCTTTTAAGGAGAGGTTGTCTCTGTTTCTCAGGGCCTCTAGGAGGTGCTACTGAGCAGCCGCCTGGACAGGAAACTTCAGGGGATTCGCACACATACACACACGCACATACACTTCTTCATCTGGGGTCAACACAATTGAATGAAGGATGAACGCTGTTGATGAACATTACTCCTCGAGTCATTCAAAAATGCTGAAAATTGTTCTTCCTCGCTGTCGAATCTGCTTGATCAGATCTTTGCTAAGAAGATGCCGACGAGATCGACAAGTGTGTCTGCTGACGAATTCACCAAATTCAATTACACACTTTACAGCACTCTGCGATAGTAGCTTTAAGACTAAAGACTTTTGGAAGTGGCATTTCTGAAACTAAGAGCCGGAAAGCCTGGTTCTTGGGGAACATTTTGATCTGGATCAAGTCTAAGGCTACACTCCAGGCCAAAGTTGACAAAAGGCTCTGATCAGAAGTTGTCACTATATTGAAGGTCAAGAATACAGATGTGTATTGAGTGAAATTCCACAAAAGAAAGAGCGCAAATGCAATATGTGCAGTATACAGGGCATTACAATCCCAAATATTATTTTCCTGGTTTATTGAGGGCCCAGAGTGCTGCTTCTCTTTTTTTTGTAGTCTACACTTGCCTACATGCTGCATGTTAGAAAATAAGAGACACTCTAAACACCATAGAAGAAGACAGATGTTGGGTTGTCCTCTCTCTTTCTTTCTCTACCTTCTTGCATATTATTTTAGAAAATGCAATTGGCACAATGTTTGTCATTAACTGCACATTATAAGCCATTGTTTTGAAGAGTGTTCAACAGCACTCAGTTAGAAAAGCCTTGATTTGAAATCCTCTTGGTGTGATGGATTCAGTTGTCTGGGGACACGGTTGTTGTCAGGAATGGGATGAAAGATTATGGAATGGATCCTGGATATATTGAAACAAAATTATATAAAATGTAGAAAAAATTAAATAAAGCCCCTAGGGTTGAGAACTAGTAGCCTATATTAACAGGTTTAGGCTTGTTAAGTGAGCCTCGGTGGAGGACTTACAGTTCGCCTTACTCCTGATTTAGTTGTCTTGGTTCCATTGTACTGGGCTAAATAAAGGTATAAGATAGTATTTTTATGCTTATTACATGTGTGCTGTATGCTAATTGCATATTGAGAAGACGATAGAGGAATGAAAGAAGGACTGTTTTCACTTTAACATATATTTGAAAATATATAGTATACCAGAGTGGTATTGACCATATACATATGTCCCACAATGCCAATCTACTCTTTTAAATCTTTGAACCTAAGATAAATTTTAATTGTTACAAATTTGGAAATACAAAATTAGTCGATGGAGGCAGATTTTTCAGATGATACAACTTTGCCTCCTAACGAAAACAAAAGAAAAAAAAGAATATTTGACCAAATTACCAAATAAAAACGTTCCCACTGAAATCCAGTAGAATATAAAATGTCTTGAACCAAATGTCTAAAATAGTTTTCTTTAAAGTGTCTTAGGAGAGTGCTTCATTCTGCCTCAGATGTTGATAGTAGGTGAGTTATTAAAACAGTTGTAATGCTCTTAACATGTATGCACAGTGATGAGACTAATATGCTTAACATAAAAAATGAATACACAAGTTGTATAGATTAAAAGTAAACTTGTATTAATACTGAATGATGACGAGTGTTAACCAATACGATTATATAATCTTGGAATGTTTTAATAGCCTGCAATAGAGGACTTTGATAAGTTTAAGTAAGAAATACTTAGTGTGAGATTTAAGATTTGATTGTTTATGTTTTCTGACAAATCTGATTTGTTGTTGCAATAACAGCCTCTGTTAATCAGCTGGGGAGAGGACTGTGTGTGAGGGGAGTGCAGGCGGAGAGGGGCTGTTATGGTGGTCAAATCTGGGTGTTTTTACCCCAGTTAAGGTCAAAGGCTGTGGATTTGGGTCAGTTTTACTTTTAGCTAAATCAGCGTAAATATACAAATGTAAAGAAATTGAAATGTTAATTGCAGTGAGTTCATTTTCTGAGTAAAGGAAGATTATTTTTGGGTGTAATACAGCATTTAACAGAACATCTTATTTTTAACTAAGGTTTTAGAAGAGGATTCACTCACTTATAATGTGGTTGTTATTTTTTCACTTGGATGGGTGTTGGGCGCAGAGTTTTAACAGAATAGATTCCTTCCATAATTTCAGGTACATTCAGTCAGTCCCATAGTGGGGCAGAGAGATGACCACCTCTTTGGTGCTGGGACGAAAAAACGCAGGGATAACAAAAGACAAGGAGGAGGTACAGAAGCATTTTGGCTTCTGACATAGGGCAATACCATATTCTGGTAAACTAATGGACACACTTCTTCAGTTTAATGACAAACGTGAATATAAAGATTTGGGTTTAGGAGGTTTGCATGTGATAACAGCAATATGCATGTGTAGAACACCAAAGTATGACTCTGTAAAAATCACCCGAGCTCTTGTCTTTATTGTCCTAATAGGCCAGGGATGTATTTACTAATGCATGGCTGGATGTTTGTGTCTTTTGGTTTGAACTTAAACGTGTAAAGACCAACATACACTCTTTTACAGCTGAAGAATTGTGCTCGGTGAGTACATGCTCAACAAGCATGTGACTTCCTAAAGTTTTTGCACATGTATGGGTGAAGTTTCAGGCGTCACATGTCGTAAGGGGCAACACTCCTTGTTAAAAGTGTAAGTGAGAGACTCCAGGCCTCAAATACTTGAAGTGTAACTTGAGTGTCTCTTTTCCAATGCAGTGGGAAGTCTCTGATTTTAGTTCTTTGGTTCTTATTATCCCAAGCCTTGTATTTACCGCAGACTCTGGAATGTTCAGACAGCAGCATGGCCTGCTGGGAGATTGAGTTCTTACCTTTGATTCCATCTTGTGACTTAAATGTTAAAAAACAAAGTCAATGAATGTCAAGTGATTTCAGCTGAAATAATTTTTGTTTTGATGTTCAACAAGCCTGACATTGCACAGAACTTGCACATAATAGGTTAAAAAAAAGTGTTGCAAAAGGAAGAAAACAAATAATTGTTGATATTTATTTTTTTGAGCTTTCTTGTCTATAAAGGACACTTTACAATTAGTTTCCAAAATACTAAATTGTTCTATATTCTGTTACGGGTGTGAGTGTGTGTGTGTGTGCGTGTGTGAGAGAGAGAGAGAGAGAGAGAGAGAGAGAGAGTAGTCGTCTCATAGCTGTTCACATGTAAAGCTAGAGCGTGTTAAAATGTCATCTCAGTGTTTGTTTTGGGTTCTTGTTCTCAGTACTTTGCAATCACCTGGTTTACACTTAACTCTGGAATCGATGGCTACATCACCGAAAGGTTATTTACGAGTCTTTACTGTCTCTGTTCTGGTGTTTTAACTCAATTATAAAATGTCATTGTTTTGTCTCTGTTAGAATTTGAAGGCAGAGCCACACCTGAGAGTTTGGCCTTTGCACTTTTTTTCAGTGGCAGCCATGTTGGTTGGCTCCACCGTCTGGATCACTGAATGAATGTGGAGACGTGGTGACGCTGTCAGTGGCAGCAGCGTGGCGGCCGAACAGTTAGTCCAACCTGGCCAGACTCAGTGTGTGTGTGTGTGTGTGTGTGTGTGTGGGTGTGGTTCTGCCTCCGGTGAACTGTGTGTTAAGGACAGAGGAGATAGATGCCTATATAAGTTGATCCTCACAGAGATTAAATCAAGATGAATACTTAAAGAATGGGAAAGTATGCGCAGTGTACTACAGTATATATAATATGCCTTGTTATTTTAAAAAAAGATGTAAATATACATATTTCTCTTTTAGGTTCTTCTTTTTTTGCTGCTATAAAAAAGATGATTATTTTTTTTAGTAGATTTGTTTTCTATATAAAGACTGTATATATCTCTATGTTCTGTAAATATGCTTGAGCCTTCATAAGTAGGACTCTGGATGAACACTGCACCTTTAAAATCTGTTCTGAATTAAACCAACAATGGCTCCTTTCATTATTTTACATTTCTGACCATGTGAGAATAACAAGGGATTTATTAACAAAGAACTCTTGGGCAAAATGAATGCCCCCTTCTGTTTATTTAAACATTTTCTGCTGGTGGGGTGCTGAGCAGGTTTTTTCTCAGCTTTGTCAGACTCGCCTGCCAACTCCAAGAAACAAAGTGTTATGGTATTAGAAACCCAAATCATGTGATGGCAAGCTTCAAAAACAACATTCTGCAGTAAATCGTTATCACACAACGCCATTTTTGGTCTCTGCAAAGTTGCATTAAATTTAAAGTTAAACACAGAAGCTTCCATGTTAGATGAAATGCATGAAATTAAGAACTCAAATAGGGAGGCACAAATTAAATGTACATGAATTGGTAATGTCCCCTTGATTAGAGACCAATACATTTTTGTTTGATTTTACCCATTGCCAGGGTTGGGTTGTAACGGAATACATGTAACGGCGTTACGTAATCAGAATACAAAAATCAAGTAACTGTATTCAGCTCGCGTTACATTTGAAAAACGAGTAATCTGATTACAGTTACTTTCGTAAACCTGAAGTGAATACATTTTGGATTACTTATTGGAATTATTGGTGGAAAGATTTCCTCACAACATTTAATATTCATTACTAAAGGTACAGCGGAATCATCACAGCGCACAAAACCTATTACCACCGCAGATGGGCCAAAAAAGCGTTTGAAAAAAAATCGCGGGTCTGCTCGCTCTGAAACAATAACAACGAAACATGGAGGAACAAAAGTCTGCGTTTAAATCGCGTGTGTGTATATAGAGGTGTGTGTGGTTAAAACCATAGACTGTATATATAAATGGACGTAGGGTCCGTGACGTCACCCATAGGATTCTGCAGAGTTGCCGTGAAGCCCTTAGTAGGCGGAGTCGGCCACTAACGGCTCGACAGTGACGTCAGAGTCTAACTCCCGCCTTCTCCCGCCTGCTCCAAATAAGGGCAAAGAGGCGGTGCTGAGGCGGAGCCGAGGTGGGACAGGGCGGGACCTGCTGCCACCGAGCGTGACATTCCAGACCTAGCTCAGGCTAAGAAGCTAAGCTAACATGTTCTATTAAGTATTAAGCTAACAACCTATGCTAACAACCCAGCTTGCGGTCACTGCTCCTCGTTCCCGGCATATTCTGAAGGTAAGATACCCTGTAACTTTACAAAACTTGTCCTTTTGATTTAAAGGTTCTTGAACCTACACTATACAATTGTTTTTTAAGTGCTTCACCGTTTTTCTAATATAAATGTCATTTGTAACTAAACTTTGTAAACTAGCAGAGATATGGCCAGTGTTGCGTGAATTAAATGTGATTAATTAAATATGACTGTAGAAAAAGAAAGGTGCTTTTATATTGATTAAAACATTTTTATTTATTTCAGAATTAAGAAAAAAGAAGATCCACGCCAAACTGCACAACCTGTAAGTTGATGGTCCTGGCTTACTTTACAGGACTTCAGATGGTTGACATTACACACAAACATACTATACATATACATGTATGCACAATTGTAGATAAACAGCACACAGTATATATATATATATATATATATATAAACTGTGTGCTGTTAATCTGTTTTTTGTGGTTTTGCTCTCTTGTTACTTTTAACCATACAGGTGTGATTTCATAGTTATTTTGTATGTTATTGTCAAAGGAACAAAATGAGCAACCCTTTATTTGATGTTCCTCATGATCTGAAGCATTTGTTACTCTCATTTATTTTCCTCCCATAGTGACTGTATGGATAATCGGGAGCTATGTCCGGCGTGGAGCCCAGAGAGCTACAGAGACCATCAGCAGCAACCTTGGCCTCCACCTGAGGGTGTGCTGGTTCGGTCAACACATCCTCACTCCCAGGTCGGCCTATGTTGACGTTATGTCAAGTCCCCTGCCGGCTTTTTCCAACGCAAGGGGGGGGGGCCTTAGCGTCCATTTTCAACGCGAGGGGGGGGGCCTTAGCGTCCATTTTCAACGCAAGGGGGGGGCCCTTAGCGTCCATTTTCAGCTTTCCGGGATGTCCATGTGCTTCTATGGACGCTCATGGAAGCACGGCATTCGTTTGTGTCAACTGCCCTTAAAGGCAATGAAGACACTACACTACCCAGAATCCCCAGCTATCGTTTGGACTACACCATGTGCTCTGTTTGACAAACCCCGTGATAGTCCTCAAGCTCTGTGATTGGAGAGTGTGCTCCGAGGGTTACCGAGCCTCGAACAGCACTTGAAATGGGATGGAACCACGGCAGACTGTTCAAAACTGGATTTGAACGGGTCCACCGCGTCCCCCCCCCTCCCCCACCCCGTCCCCAGAACTACACATGCTGGCTATTCTGTTTCGCAACATGTTCTCTATGGCACGTCTCTACTGGGAGTTGTAGTTTTAAAAGACGTTTTCGTATTTCCCATAATAAGAAGTTGCCAGTATTAAACTGTGTACATCCCTGGAGGTTTAGGGGACAGGAAACACTCACATTTAAAACATATAATTAATAAATGGGTGAAAATTGCTGGTGCCCATAATGGGCAGTATTAATATATATACCCACACGCCAGCTAAGCTCAGAAGAGCTTTATTTAACAGCTGGACTTATGTTTGTGACCCCTCCTGTTGTTAATTGATAACATTACATTACATTACATTAATTGATAAGCCTGAAACATGCACTTGTCAAGGTTCATAGGCACATTTTGCAAATATGGCAGTAGCCATCGATCAGCTTAAGATAAGATATACTTTATTGATCCCAAGTTGGAACATTTGCGTTACATCAGCATGTGTAACAGTTAAATCTGCAGTGGTGTTTATTTGAAAATCATTTAGTATAATCACACAAATTCTGTGTTTTATATTTAACAATTCTGTGTTCTTTATTTATTGATTGTTCAATACCTGACAAGGCCGGAGATGAAACATCTGCATACATCTTATAAGAGCATAATACATTATGTATAATATCAGTTAAAATAAGTGCTTCAACATAGTTAACATTGCTGGAGGTATGCACAAATATTGATAGATGTCTTGTAATGCACTATTGAGGAACCTGCGACCCAAGTTTTTCATTCAGTGCAGAACTACACCATAGTTGTGTAGGCCTATATGATCTGTCAATAAACCTTAGAAAATCTTGAAATCTTGAACGGGATGTGCAAAATAGTCATTATATACAGTCTTTAATTAACTATTAGTAGAGAATAACGAGTAATGAATATACTTTATAGGGATCCTATTAATATCTAATAATAAAAATAATGAAATTCAATAACATGCTTTAACCACCAGGTGTCTCTTTATATCATCTGTGCACCTTTATGGTGTAAATACAGCCTATCTACCAATTGGATCAAATATAAAAGTGAGCCGAATTAGTGTTGATACGGCAAAGAGACGTATTGTGTGAAAAGAAATGTAAGATGTTGTTTAATGGCTGATATATTTATGATCCACGTCACGTTTTCAGTTCCTCATGTTTGTCTTCTCATCAGGGCTCTATAAATACAGAACTACGGCAGATATGTAATATTTAATGCAGCCGAACCGTGTATTACAATGCCGTTATGTGATGACTTTCAAAGAGAAAAGCAAGCACACTCGGAATAAGGTATTATTTTATTTTTCTTTAAACGTTTTCGGTCTGTTTCCGGTATTTGCAATGACGATGTGCTGTGAGATGTGAGACTGGAATTGCACAGGGGGAAATAACGTATCTTTAGATGCGGATTTTGTTAACTAATATGTTTGCGCTGTGGACCAACACTATACATTGACGGGGAAGGGGGTAGCAATAAAGATAACACCATTAAACAGTTACACAACATAACAGAAATAATATCGATAGCAGCGTCCCTAGCAACCACCTTGGTAACAATGAAAACGTTGGACGCAATTTCCTGAAGTAATATTCGTAATAACTAGCAAACTAAAGATCATGTACATCCACTGCACACATAATCTGAAATAACAACTCATATTTCTCGCATCAAATGACATCAAAACGCATTTTAATAGCCAAACTAACTTTAAAATAGGCATTTTACACCCAGAATAAAACGAAGTTCGGCCATGTTTTCTTTTTCTGCAGGGAGAAATGATAGCTGGGGATTCTGGGTAGTGTAGTGTCTTCTGCCATCATTTACTCCGAAAAAAGATTTGTTTCTCCGAATCGAAGGGGAAAAATACAAAAGCATTGCACACAATTTAAACCAATCAATGTTGTGTAATTAACAAGGATAATCTGGTGTTTTTTAGTCGATGAGTAGTGCAGATATCACTGTAAAATCAATCGTCAGTAAGGGGAATATTTACTTCCGGGTGTACAATTCTCCGCTATCCAATGAGAATGGACGCTCACATTGCCTTTAAGGGCAGTCGACACAAATGAATGCCGCTTCCATGAGCGTCCATAGAAGCACATGGACATCCCGGAAAGCTGAAAATGGACGCTAAGGCCCCCCCCCCTTGCGTTGAAAATGGACGCTAAGGCCCCCCCCCCTTGCGTTGGAAAAAGCCGGCAGGGGACTTGACATAACGTCAACATAGGCCGACCTGGGAGTGAGGATGTGTTGGTTCGGTTGGGGTGAACTGCGCTGGAGAGGTGTCCTCCCTTTCTTTTCCTACTCCCCGCTAGGAAGAGCAGTCCCGGATGTCCTCCTCATCCACTGTGGCGGCAATGACTTGGGGGATGTACCCAGTGTTCAGTTGCTGAACCAGATGAAGGAGGACCTGGACCAGCTTCACCATCGGCACCCTGGCTTGAAGATCATGCTCTCCCAGAGGCGCCGGTGGAGGGCTGGTGCAAATCCTGTCAAAATTGACAAGGCCCGGAAGTTTGTTAACAGTGTTATGGCTACTTTTGTTCATAGCCTAAATGGTGCCATTGTTGACCACTCCAACATTAGACATGACAGTCCTGGGCTGTTTTTGCGAGATGGAGTTCATTTCACCCCTTGGAGAAATGATATTTTTTTTAAGTCACCAGCCAATTGCCTGAAAGACCACCTCCAAAGACTGTGAACTGCTAAAATGTCAGTATCACTGTCTTTGGATTTGGCCTTTAGAGTATGTATTCTAAGGCCCTTGCTAAGCCCAGACTGTCATGGCTAATGTTGAGTTAGATATTACATCTGTAGCCATAACACTGTTAACATGGCTGCTCTTCCTCTTCCCCACATCCCACCCCCCCCCCTCTTACCCCCATTGGACTCTGCAGCTCTCCAGGCCCATGCTGGGCATGGCTGTCTGTCAAACCTTTTATTTTGTATTTGTTATGATGTTTTTTGTTATTTGATTTGTTAAAATAATTATGTATTTATGTAAATATTGAAAATAAATTACATTCATATTTTCACTTCTTTTGTCTACGGCTTACTGAAAATGTTAGCTATCACATCCAAATGGGACTATCAAATGAAAGGATAAGCTTACCATACAATACAGAAAACATTACAAATTAGGGCTCAAATCTTTTCCCAAGCCGGAGCAGTCTGAAAAGAGTCCCAAGTTTAAAAACACAAATCTTGACAATGAATACTACGCTGTCATTTATCATGACAATGCAAACAACAGGAAGGTCTCCCCTAGTCCCATGTATTTTGGCATCAATGTCATAAGCATACCATAGAATGTAATTATGAAGTGAAATACCCACAATCCCTACAGGGTCGTAACGTCACAGAAGATAATACCTTTTAGAGAGTTTTGTTCAGTATGCAGATAAATATTTGTTTTACAATAGAAACATTTTTCTCCATAAATGTTCCCACATGTTGTGAGCATCAACTTTAAATCTTTTGTCAACAAATAAAAAAACATCTTAATTTCCTTTAGGACAACATTTTGTTTATAACACCACTACATTAACAATAAGCATAGGCAAATGATAACTGTCAACATTTAAGATTGTGCTTTTACTCTTTATTTAATCAGATCTATTTACATTGAAAATGTGATAAAGCCACATTGAAAGTTACATCTTGCATTTTATGAAAAGTAAAGGTTTCGAATCATTTTATGACTTAAGTACACGAGAAAATAAATTAAAGATGTGCAACAACTGTATCAGTAATTAAAATGATATAACTTATGTACAGGGTTGGGAGGGCTACTTGCCAAAAACACAACCAGTAACTTCATGTGAGTATCAAGATATAAAAGTAATGTAACGTGATAACTTTATTTTTGTTTTGGATTACCTCAATATCAAATGCAATGCAAATAAACACAGGAGAGAAGAAATATTAATATGATTTTTTTACTTAAAATGTATAATATAATACCATAAAGCAGATTCAGGCAGTAGGTGTATAGATTCACAATTAGTATTAGTATTAGCCTACAGAACAGTACCGCTTCCAGAGAAGAGATACAATTTGATCATTTTACATATATATGCTCTTTTTAGGTTTTGAATAAGATTGTAATCCTGAGTTTCCCTATTATTAAAAAAAGTAAAACTAATCCGATTACATCTTTTCCTATGTAACTAAGGATTACACTTTCATTTTTCTCAATACGATCTTGATTCGTGTTAGATGTAATCCATTACCATCTAAGCCAATACAAGTCATAACTTTTGGAAAATTGTCTTAAGTTATAAGTGATGCCTTCAATCTCTTTCACGTGGAGAAGACATCCCATTGGCCGAGGCGTTGCAACTTCCCTCAAGCGTCCTACATGAAAGAAAGATCACATGTTAGAAATGTGTGCACAAACTATTCAGTACTTGGTTTAAAGCCCAAGTGTGAGAGTGAACAGAGGCGGAGTCTGTTTGTTGGCTGCTGCTACCCAAACCAACATCCTCCTCACAAGCATTGACTGTTGGAATGTCATTACGCTCCACATGTGGAACAACCAAGGCTTCTTCAGGTGTGCCTTGTATCATAATGATATTGCTCTGATCAGCAGCAAGACTGTTTTCACCACTACTATGGTCGACATCTGCAACCTCCTCATTACTATTAACAGTCGAACTAGGAGTGTCACTTACCTCGTCATTGCTACTCACCTGCTTCTCCTTCCAGGCTGTTGTTCTTTGGTGAAATAGAAAATGGTGGGCACTGCAGTGTTTTTCAGGCATCTCCTTCCCTAATAAAAATAATAAACAAAAACACATAAAATAACTTTTTGAGGTCTGTAGATATTCAACTTTCTTTTGAATAATGTTGTTTTAAATGTAAGAGTGCATTATAAAAGACAATAGAGGGCCAACATGTTAACTATGCAGTTAATCTATTCAACAATTACGTGTTTCCAAGATTCAGATTCAAAGGATTTATGTCATATGCACATAGGCTACAGTGTAGGAATGGCAATGCAAATCATCTGTCCCGAGCTCCTCCAACAATGCAACATAGTTATATAAGACATAAAACAATAAAATAAATTCTAAATTAAATTAAGAATAATAAATTAGTGCAGGCAGAAATCTATATACACGTAAATATAATAAGACATATGCAAGAACAGAATGTAGAGATAAATATTGTATAGTAAAATTAACTTAAATCATTTTTTTTTTTACAGTGATAGCTGTTAAGATAAATAAGTTATAAGATGACAACAGATGAATGAATGTTGCTATTAAAATAATGTAAAAAAAAGGTAATATAATTCATCTGTTTTTAACATAGAGTATGTGGGGGGAAATGGCAATTCTCTATCTATGATAAAGAGTCTTTGCATACATTTAAGAGAAATGTGATGGTTTGCAAAAAAATCGATTTCTATGTTTCTTTACTTAACTGACAAAATCTTAATTTGGCCTTTAATCAAAAGAACATTACTCATCACGGATGTGCAAGCTGTGCCATAACAATTATTTAGCATTGTATGATGTATAACATGTATTTAATTAGTAACAACAATTTACACTCACAAATGGAACCAAGTTATTTTTTTATTTTTAAAAAGGATCTGTACCCATGAGTCCGTGCTGAAGGGATGACTCTCAAAGTGTTCACTGCACAGGCGAGAAGAAACGTTGGGGGTCCATGTATTCCTCCGGATGTTCAGCACCCACTGGTCCAGCCTGTCTGGATCACCTAAAGGAAACCGTTATTCAAAAATACAGGAAAACCGACCCAAAGACAACAGGAGGGTTAATGCCATATTCACTTAATAACGCATGAACAACTTTTACAAATATTTCTATATAGTCTGTGTTGGTAAATGTAATCTAGGTTGCACATTTCCTGCTGAAATACATGCATGGGCCTACCAAGTTACTGCTTGGCACTTTGGTTTTGATAAAACAGTGTAGTTCCACTATATAAACGTTACATTCATAATCAAACGAGACAATATGCAAGATAAATAGCTATTTGTTGTTATTCTTAATGCTTGTCATTCACACGTTAAGAAAATAAAATAAGTACCGATACATAGCAGAACAATTGTGGCGATGTTCAGCTTAATAAGACTTGTTCAACATCATTTCTTTAGCTAATACTATAGCAGGCTGCAGGCGAACCAAGTCCGCGTTTCGCTGCATTCCTTGATCTCCAGTTATAACACCGGGCTCCGCCGCTGGCCGAAGCTAACGGAGCCGCAAAGGGCTAGCTACGGCTCCGGTTAGCTTCGGTTATCCCACCACTGGGATAATTGGGTCCCCTTTTAACATTTGCTCCCGTTTAGCATTATGGGCGTCATAGCCATAGACTATAAAAGTCTTACCGAAGGCTGAATCATAAACTAAATTGTATATATATATATACGTATAAAGGGTTACATCCTTAGCTGGCTAATAAGCTACATAACAAGCTAAGCTAACAAGCACACACACACACACACACACCTGCTAACGGGGTTAACATGTATAATATTATCATTTTACTCACCGAAAAAAGCTAAGAGTAGACTTCTTGGAAGTTCTGTTAGTACATTCAAGTGCACAGCACGACATCTTAATTGTCTGGTATATCACCACGAACACGGCTAAAGCTAAAGGGTCAAGTACAGTACTATGACTAACTAACGTTGTAGCCTCTATGGTTGTAGCCTAGCAGAGTGGACAAGTTGCTGTTAGCTGACAGTGAGGCATGTACGTGTCCATCAACGTGACCACGCCCTAATTAATGCAAAAACTTTAAGACCTAATATAAATAAAAGGGTCGCGTTAGAAAACAATTCACTCACAGATCCATAATCATGAAGGTGGAATCTAACTGTATCGATAATAAAACGTATGGAGCCAGGGAGAAAAACATGTTTTTTTCCGCTGTAAAGTTGGGCATTTTAACATGGGGGTCTATGGAAATTGCTCCTTTCTGCAGCCATCGCCTATCGGCCAATATATGAACTGCAGTGTGTGGCACTTCCGTATTGGCTTCCCGGCTCTTCCCCAGAGTTTGCCGCTTGGTTAAAACACATCAGCCTGCGGTCGCTCTTTAGCCTTACTAATGATTATTTCTGAAGGTAAACACAGTGAAGGCGGTGCGAAAGGCGGTGCGAGCTCGTCTTCTCAGAGGCTGAGTTAACCCTCCCGCTGCCTCCTGGCGCTGCAGAGATGTCATGAAGTGAAGCAGGTTTTCCTTCTATAAAACAGCTGCGGGCAGCAGATACCGTGAGAGTCACAGACAGGAATTCATAGATCAAGGCAGACTGGTGCACACACTCTCCTCTCCTGTTTTGCCGATCAGGTGCTTAAACAAATATAGCTCTACACCCAGGGGCGGACTGGGACTACAAATCAGCCCGGGACTCTCGACCGCAAGTAAATACCGCTAGTAAATTGTGTGGGGGGGGGGGGGTGACATTAAGGGTAAAATGCCACTGGCCCTCTGTTCATATTTGGTTTATTAAAATAATGATATTGTGGTCATTGTTAAAAAATGTCTGCTATTTTTATGAGTATTATTATTTGTATAATGCGCTTTCTGCCTTCCTGTCATTAGGAGTTAGACATGTAATGGCTATGTAATTGATTTGATTAGAACCGGCCGGCCCACATCGTCCGACCGGCCCACTTCAATACCGGCCCATCGGGATTCGTCCCGAACGTCCCGATGGCCAGTCCGCCCCTGTCTACACCCCTGGCCGAAATGTCCTTAAAATGAAGTCCGAGTTCGACATTTTAATTCATGTCCTGCCAACACTGGCAGGACAGAAGGCGACACGCCCTTTCTAAGCCGTGTCCCTCACTCACTCCTCACATCCCAAGCTGCATCCCCAACAAGTGTATTATGTTGTTAAATCGTTTCAGATGTGATGTTTCAGTTGTACTCTTGATAAGCCATTAAAACAGTAAAAACACATTCAGTTTCCTTTTGCTTTTTGTGTCTCCTGTTCACCAAAACATACCCATTTTAGATGGAAAAAGAAAGTAATCTAAAAGTAATCTGATTACGTTAATTTCACACGAGTAGTATTGAATGTAAGCGGATCCGGAGCTGTTCCTTTAAATAACATCCTATTGGTAATTGGTGTCATACAAGTAAACGTCCATAGGCAAATACAGTATACAATTTAAATTAAAAGCCTGGAATAAACCTCACACGCTTCACATAAAAAATGTGTTAAACTGAAAGACTGAGTATCCATGAAGATTTGGTGTGTTATGTCATTTCTCATGTGACTGCTGGTGAAGTAGACTGCCGGTCAGCAGTTTAAGGGAAGGCTTCAACATTCCTTCAACATGTTTTTTAGGGGCAAAAGCATCCTAGCTCAGCATCTTCAGAGCTTACCCATAATGCAGTGTGGTGGCCAGACCGCTGAGAGAGGAGAGGAAGATCAGAAAACTGTGTTCCTGCAGAGCCAGGTTCCTCTCTCAGTCTCAGGGTCACAAATCCTCTCTTTCCATACAGGGAAACCAGCGAAGAAACTTGAAACTGCTGTGCGTGTGTGTTCGGGTCCTATCCAAGACCAATCATGTGACTGCAGGACACTGTGTGTGTGTGTGTGTGTGTGTGTGTGTGTGTGTGTGTGTGTGTGTGTGTGTGTGTGTGTGTGTGTGTGTGTGTGTGTGTATTACTATACTTGTGGGGACCTACATCTGTTTACATAGTCACGTGTGGGGACTGGCTTCCCTTATGGGGACAAATTGGAGGTCCCCATGAGGGGAATCATTAATTTTAGGGTGACGACTTGGTTAGGCATGTGTTTGTTATGGTTAAGGTTAGGATAAGTCTCCAGGAAATGCATGTAAGTCAATGTAATGTCCCCTGAAGTTAATTGTTCAGTTTCCTGCGACAACTGACACATTATTTGATTTATGTGAAAATGAACAGCTATTCTCTAATATTAATGTAATCAATAACATACAGTCAACCCTGTTTTACATCTTAGTCTAGTTGAATACAGCTGAAGTCCATGTAGCAATTTTGACGAAATTAGTTTTGACAGTCTATTTTAATTGTATGTGCCGTTACAGAATATGCAGGTGAGACACTGCAGTGAGTGGAGTGATACTGTCCTCTGGTGGAACAAATCAGAAAAGCTCTGTACATCTTATTAAAGATGACTTTTACTTTATTTGCATTCAAAATTGGAATCAAATAGCGTAGATATTAAGCCTGCAGTAACACTTCTACTTTAAACAGAACAAAATCAAATGTCTTTATTTAAACAGGATTCAAAACAAAAAGTCAGGAATAAGCTATTATTTCAGTTCTTTTTAAGAAAACACAGAATGTCTACATTGAGAACATACTGTATATTCCTGCAAACCTCACCTGATCCCGTGTATTATGACTCACATCAATGATCACATCCTCCAAAATGTCTCAAATAAATAAAGCATTTGTTCACTCAATTAGGGGTTTGTTTTTCACAAGTCAGTATTTCAGAGATATCCGTTTTCTGTTTGACGCTGACGACACTACTCCATTTAGGCACTTCAAATGATAAACAAGGAGAGCTTCACTGTGTACTCGAGAAACTAACTGTTACAAGTGTTTATACTTTTGCAGAGGGCTTTGCTTCTAGCCTATTTAATCTGTTGACTCAACACTCCTCTGGTTTGGCTCTCTAACCCTAACCCTAACTCTCTCATTCTATTATTCTGCATTACAGTCTCCTTGATGTACATGTTGCTTACATAATCACATAAATTCCAGAAAGCACACACCTCTTAGGTATTATCTTACAAGTTAATTTTGGTATGTTAGCCTTTTTTGGACAGTTACCAGAATATGCAGTAGACAGGTCTCTGTTGTATTTTTGTATGGAAACAAGGTGTTGGTTTAATAACGTAAATATGAAATATTATGACAATCATAGCAAAACTATTTTTTTACTTTACAACAACATCACATGAGGCTAAACCTGGTACCGTACTTTAGCATTCAACACTTCTAACAACAACTTTCCAGACAATAATTCTTTATGATTACGATACAATCAAATGCAATCACAGCACTGCCACGTGAATAGTTTTACAAACATGACAATGGCTTGATTTTGTTCACCATATGTAGGTTGCTAAGGTTGTTTTGTACTAGACTGCATTATATTGTAATGTGTTGCTGTTATTCGTACCCCCACATGTTTGTAATTAGCCCAAATATTAGAAACACATTTCTAAAGATGTGAGTTCAGTTTCACATCACTGCTTAACTATAATCATTTACTTTTAATTAAATAATACATCTTTGAAAGTATCAAAACTGAACATCATTATCTTTGTAGAGGTGGGATTTACAGCTGAGCTGCTGCATTCAATTGCATTGGATTTCAAAGTTTTTATAGCCAAACATCAACTGAATGTTATGAAGTTTTGTAACTCTTGTTGGCAGACTGAACTGTTATCCAAGATCTTTAAATGTTTTGGAACCATGTCATCAAGACATGTGTTTCTTTTTTTCCACATAACATTCAAGACTATTAAAGCACATGAACCCTCCAAAAGTAAAAGCTCATCAGTTTTAAATCAAAACGATCCCATGTGTGGTCCAGCAAACTAAGAGGAGAGAAAGTACGAGGACATAATGGAGATAAGGAAATGGATAAAGGGAGGCAGCCAATGCAGTGATGTTACTGTATGCAAGTTGTTTGATGTGTTAATCCTAAATAGCAATGTGCAGCCTAGAGGTGGGCTAACCTGTGCAGGTATGGTGAGACACCTTTCTCTCTATGTGTCTCTGGATTGTTCCACTCACAGGGGTCGACGGAGTCACCTGTCATAAAGTGGACTGTTCCATGTTGGCAGCAGAGAGGGGGGAGCTGGTGAAGGTGAGTGTGACCACGCTGTGAGCTAAAGCCAGAGCCGTACCTGGACATTTACTCACTGAATTCCTCTCCCCTTCTCCCCCACTGGTGTGCCCTGCCTCCCCGTCCCTCTCCCTCGCTCCTCTCCTCCTCTTCCCCCACACTCTCTTGAAGCTGTCAGTCACAAAGCAATAAACCACTGGATCCAGGCAGCTGTTCAGGCTGCTCAGGGTCACTGTAATGTGATAGGCAAGCACATGCCCCGGCCCCTGATCAAGCCCCTCCCCTCCGACCTTCACCCTGAAGTAAACCAGCACCTGGCGGACGTGGAACGGCGTGAAGCAGATAGTGAAGACCACCAGGACGGTGGCCAGAAGCCTAACAGCGCGGGCCCTCCTCGCCCTGCTCTGCTGGGGCACCAGGCCGTGGCTGCAGGAGAGGAAACAGGCGACCCGCAGAGTGAAGCCCGCCACGGCCAACAGGGGGAGCAGGAACTCCAGGATGGTGAGGTAGAAGAGGGCAGGAAGGAGCACACAGGAGGAGCCGAACTCCAATGCTGTGGTCTGTTCAGAGTGAGAGAGATCCAAACTGTCTTTCTTCTTTAAAGTGAAGTTACTCAACATTTTAAAAAGTGATCAGGCTTTGCTGAACAACAAGCTACCACATGTTTCACCTCACTAATAGGTCTCAGGGACACATTTATACTGGAACTGCCATTGTTGCAGTTAGATGCAGCCAATGATACCACACTACACTTTGCTTGAAAGAAACTCTGCATTTCCAGTGACACCAACACTGTATTGTATTGATATTTAATAGATAAATTAGATGTTTGAGTAGATCAGAAAGGATGTGTCTTCATCAGAATGTGGTCTGCATGGCAACATGGAAGAGACCAGAGGGGAACATGAGGGACTTAAATGCTTCTATTTTCCTTTTTATCAACATTTGACAAAGGTGTAAATAGAGGAGGGGGATGCAGTGGAAGCAGTCCATCCATTATTTTAGATTAATTCCTCTATTGTAGGAGACTTATTGACCTTTGTTCTTATTAATCAATAGTTTAAAGTGTTTGTATAGTGTTTGTTATGCATGTGTCTTCACCTGGAAAGAGTAGGTGACCACAACTGCAGTGAACCAAACTGTGGCGCTGACACACCTGGCAGTTCCCGGGGTCCTGCATCGATGGAGAGTGCTGGATGCATGTACGACAGCCAGGTACCGATCTACGCAGATACTTAAGGAAGGGGTGGAAGGAAAGTCTTAGATTAGAGGTTTCTGCTGATAATATGTATGCATTTTAAATGTTGTATGAATGGGTCAAACCACATACCTTGTCAGAAATAGGATACTGCAGTACATGTTGACAAAGTAGCTGAAGGTGTGAACGTAGGAGCAGGCCAAGCAGCTCCCTCCACTGTGGTACAGAGCGATGCGAGCGGGCAGTGACAGCGCCACCAGCAGGTCAGCTACAGCCAGGTTTATGGTGTAAACCACAGAGGCAGAGGAGATGGTGGAGGCTCCACAGAAGACATAGAGAGCCAGAGAGTTGAGGACCACACCGACCACCAGCATCAGGCAGTTACACACCTGCAGGGTTAGGGTTAGGTTAGAGAAGAGCGTAGGGCTCCAGGGGAGCCCTGTGTGGTGGGCTGGCTCTCGGTAGGGTTAGGGTCAGCCCTTTATACCACTGTGGATGCTTCATAACAGTGTGCATCTAGACTGGGTGACAACACTACCTATTGACTCAGCAATCACTGTAAGTTATATTCTTGTTTAAATAGACTTCTCTGTTTCATTTATTCTACTCTGTATAATTGTTCTGTAGTTATTGTAGCTGAAACTGCGCTTTTGAGAGATTTTAAATCTCAGATCTGCTCAACAGAACCTGTTACACAGGTCTCAGTGGGTCACTCGTCTCAACCCTACATTACAATAGGCAGGAAGACTGTGAGAACTCAGCAATCAGGTAAGGCAAGGCAAGGCAAGGCAAGTTTATTTATATAGCACCTTTCAACGCAAGGCAATTCAAAGTGCTTTACAAAAAATAAATAAAAATGAAAGACATTAAGCATTAAAAAAGAAAAGCTAATAAAATAAACATTAAGGAAAAATACATGGATAAAAGTTACAGTGCAGTCTAAAATATGAATAGTTCAATTAAAAGCAGCGACAAAAAGAAAAGTCTTCAGCCTGGATTTAAAAGTAGTAAGAGTTGCAGCGGACCTGCAGGTTTCTGGGAGTTTGTTCCAGATATTTGGAGCATAATAACTGAACGCTGCTTTACCATGTTTAGTTCTGACTCTGGGGACAGAAAGCTGACCAGTCCCTGAAGACCTGAGAGATCTGGATGGTTCATAGTTTAGCAGGAGGTCAGAAATGTATTTTGGGCCTAAACCATTCAGTGCTTTATAAACCAGCAGCAGTATTTTGAAATCTATTCTTTGACACACAGGAAGCCAGTGTAAAGACTTCAGAACAGGAGTGATGTGATCCACTTTCTTAGTGTTAGTGAGGACTCGAGCAGCGGCGTTCTGAATCAGCTGCAGCTTTCTAATAGATTTTTTAGTGAGACCTGTGAAGACACCATTGCAGTAGTCGAGTCTACTGAAGATAAAGGCATGGACAAGTTTTTCCAAATCCTGCTGTGACATTAGTCTTTTAATCCTAGATATATTCTTTAGGTGATAGTAGGCTGATTTAGTAACTGTTTTAATGTGACTGTTGAAACTCAGGTCAGAGTCCATGACTACACCTAGATTTCTGGCTTTATCTGTTGGTTTGAACATTGCAGACTGAAGCTCAGCGCTAACTTTTAAACGTTCTGCCTTGGCTCCAAAAACCATTACCTCAGTTTTATTTATTTACTTTGTTTAATTGGAGAAAGTTCTGACACATCCAGTCATTGATTTGTTCAATGCACTTACTCAGTGTTTGAATTGGAGCATAGTCTCCTGGTGAAATTGTTACGTAAATGTGTGTGTCATCTGCATAGCTATGGTAATTTATTTGTCAATTTTAGGTAGCTTATCCTGGAGCGTCAGACGAAGACTGACAAAGACATTGGAGTCCTGCGGGAGTCACGAGGGTGGCAAAGAAGAGTCAAATCCTACTTTGATTGAGCTAAGTATCTCTAGTATTTTTATTTTATTTGGTTTTCCAGCCCCTCATGCTATAATCATGTGTATTTTCTCCATTCCTGTTCATGTGTCTTCTCGCAATTATCACTGGCCCCGTGTATCTCCTAATCGATATAACTGGCCTGCTCTCGTCTATCCCACATGCTCCACTGAGATCCAACAGCTAGTTGCAGGTGGCCTGTGGAACTGCCAGTCAGCTGTTCTTAAAGCTGACTTCATTTCTGGCTACGCTTCCCTGCAGTCTCTGGATTTCCTTGCTCTCACTGAGACGTGGATTACACCATCCAACACATCCACCCCAGCAGCTCTCTCCACAGCATATTCCTTCTCCCATACACCCAGACCCACTGGCAGAGGAGGTGGCACTGGTCTCCTGCTCTCTCCCAACTGGAGCTTTCCCCTCTTCAAGCTACCTAACTTCGCTCCTTCCACCTTTGAATTCCATGCCGTCACAGTAACCCATCCTATACAATTAACCATTGTTGTTCTCTACCGTCCACCAGGAGCCTTGGGGGACTTCTTGGAGGAGTTAGATCATCTCCTCACACACATCCCTGAAACTGGCCCTCCCGCTGTACTTCTCTGAGACTTCAACCTCCAGACAGGGAAGATAGACAAACTAACATCTCTGTTAACCGCCTTTGCTTTCTCACTGTCTCCGTCCCCACCAACTCATAAAGCTGGCAATGTCCTTGATCTCATATTCTCAAGGAACTGCACTACTTCTAACCTCTCTGTAAACCCGCTTCACACATCCGATCACTTCTTCATTTCATTCTCTCTACCCCTTTCCAAACATAACAAACTAATCTCTTCTCATCCTGCACCTGTCCGCCGTAACCTCCGTTCCCTCTCCCCCTCTACCTTTGCCTCATTGGTGCTCTCAGCCCTCCCTTCCTCTGACTCGTTCCAACTTCTGCCTCCAAACTCTGTTGCAGAAACTCTCCTCTCTACTCTCTCATCCTCTCTGGACTCTGTCCTCTCATATCTCGGCAGGCTCGTCAGTCCCCTCCTGCTCCCTGGCTAAATGACGCACTGCGTGCTAATAGAACCATCCTTCGGGCAGCAGAGCGGAAACGGTGGAAATCCAAACACCATGACGACCTCCTAACCTATCAGGCTCTCCTCTCCTCTTTCTCTGCTTCGATCTCTCATGTAAAAAGCACTTTATTTTAAGATAAGATCCAATCTTCCTATTCCAATCCCAAAAAACTATTTTCCATCTTTTCCACCCTCTTGGACAAAGCCCCTTCCCCCTCCTCCCTTCTGTCAAGCGACTTTGTTAACTAATTTGAAAAAAAGGTTGATGATATTCGCTCTTCTTTTTCTGACTCACCTTTACTCACCGCTGGGTCACCAGACCCACCGTTCACCCACACACTAACCTCCTTCTCCCCTCTCTCTCTCCAAGTGAGGTTTTTACCCTCATTACCTCTGCCCGCCCTACCACCTGTCCTCTGGACCCTATCCCTTCAAACCTCCTTCAGACTATTGCTCCTGATATTCTACCGTTTCTCACCCATTTCATCAATACTTCTCTAACTTCTGGTCACTTTCCAAACAGTCTCAAGGAGGCAAGAGTAAACCCTCTCCTAAAGAAACCCACTCTCAACCTGTCTGATGTTATAAACTACAGGCCTGTCTCTCTCCTCCGTTCCTGTCTAAAACACTTGAACACGCTGTCTTTAAACAACTCTCCTGTTATCTCCATCAGAACAACCTTCTGGATCCGCACCAGTCTGGTTTCAAGGCAGGTCACTCCACAGAAACTGCTCTCCTTGCTCTCTTTGAGGAACTGCACACTGCCAAAGCAGCATCCCTCTCCTCTGTCATCATCCTGTTGGACCTGTCTGCTGCATTCGACACGGTGAACCATCAGATCCTCCTTCACACTCTCCAAGAACTTGGAGTTTCAGGCTCTGCACTTTCCCTCCTCACCTCATACCTCAAAGACCGTACCTACAGGGTAACTTGGAGAGGGTCCGAGTCTGACCCTTGTCAATTTACTACAGGGGTCCCTCAGGGCTCTGTTCTTGGTCCCCTCCTCTTCTCCTTGTACACAAACTCGCTCGGATCAGTTATTAGCCCACATGGTTTTTCATACCACTGCTACGCTGACGACACCCAACTAATTCTGTCCTTTCCCCGATCAGAGACCCAGGTCGTTGCACGCATCTCTGCTTGTCTAGCTGACATCTCTCAGTGGATGTCTGCTCATCACCTCAAGCTCAACCTTGACAAGACTGAACTGCTTTTCCTTCCGGGAAAAGATCTCCCCACTCTTGACCTAACAATCAACATCGGCACCTCTGTTGTTTCCCCGACTCAGACTGCAAGGAATCTGGGTGTGATCCTAGATAACAAACTGTCCTTCACTGCAAACATCGCTGCTACAACCCGCTGCTGCAGATACACGCTCTACAACATCAGGAAGATACGTCCCCAGCTGACCCAGAAAGCAACACATTTTCTGGTCCAGGCTCTTGTCATCTCACACCTAGACTACTGCAACTCCCTCCTGGCTGGTCTGCATGCATGTGCCATCCGACCTCTGCAGCTCATCCAGAATGCAGCGGCTCGTCTGGTCTTCAACCTTCCAACATTTTCCCACACCACTCCGCTCCTCCGCTCACTTCACTGGCTTCCAGTAATTGCTAGAATCCACTTCAAAACAATGGTACTTGCGTACCATGCTGCGAATGGATCTGGCCCTTCCTACATCCAGGACATGGTTAAACTGTACACCCCAGCACGTGCACTCCACTCTGCATCAGCCAAACGACTCGCTGCACCCCCGCTATGAGGGGGACCCAAGTTCCCATCAGCAAAAACATGTGGGTTTGCTATCCTGGCTCCAAAATGGTGGAATGAGCTCCCCATTGAAATCAGGACAACAGATAGCTTGCACGTCCTTCCGGCCCAGACTGAAAACTCATCTCTTTCGACTCCACTTCGAGCGATAGATTTACTAACAAAGAACTGCTAACAAAGCACTTATATACTAATAAAGGACTGGCTTATCTATAGCCAGTTGAGTGGCACTTGAAATGTTTGGCTCTATGAAACCTGATGTACTTATATGATTCTGTTTTCTTCAAGGTTGTATCTTCCTGGTCGAATGTACTTATTGTAAGTCGCTTTGGATAAAAGCGTCAGCTAAATGCAATGTAAAGTCATACACAGTGAGGTGTAGTAGTAGTCGTTGCTGTGCTCCAAACTTATATTAAAAATTCCAATAACAAATTCCTTAATTTGAGTGTAGTTTGTTACCAAATTCTGGTTCGATACATGACTTTGTGCATTTTCACTATGTAAAAATACAGAAACAGAACATATAACAAAATAGAGTGGACTACTCAGAAACCCCACTGGGCTTATTTGAAGCATGTATCTAAAAATATTATAAATAACATAATATTGATGTCAAAATATGTTTTTTTAAAGATTTACATATAACAATAACAATAATAAAACCAATGAAAAATATTAAAAAGGCTATAAATAAGATTGGGTATATTTGTGTGTGTGTGTGTGTGTGAGTCAGCATTTCATCTTTAACAGTGGTCCTAATCACTCAATCAAGGCTTATTTGGTGACATTTTTATACAGTATCTGGTCTTACCATGAGAGTGACCCACACAAAGTAGAAGTCTTGGTAGAGCTGCATGTCAAGGTGGGCTAACCTGTGCAGGTATGGTGCCCCCCACCGCTGGTCCCAGGCGCTGCAGTTGGTTGGGTCAGGGTTCAAAAGGGGCAGGAGGGGCTCAGTGGTGGAGGTGGAGCTGTTGTTATTGAGAAGGCTCTCCATTGGTTGGCAGGGTGGTGTCTGATTGGCTGGAGATGTGTTGAAGTAACAAGACAAAACAACAAAGTTGTGTGCATAACAACATGACATCAAAACAGCTACCTGTAGAATTGGAAACACAAGGTTGCATGTGGTGGCCATTATAAATGTGCCATTCTTTAAATATCTAACAAGTTATTGGTAGCATTCGGAGCTTGTAAGTTATTTAAACTGGTAGTAAGAAATATAATTTTAGCTAGGCTTGAGTTTTTCAATCTAGTCTGGAAAAAAGGCTAAAATCCCCCAGAAATTGCATCTGTATTTATTAAGGATGAAAAGTCATTCTTGACCTCTAGTATAGTAGAAAGATATAACTATCCAACATTCATAAGTATCTGTTTTATCCATGTCAGAGTATTTCCAACATTTAGGCAAAGATGCCATGAGAAATCCTAACGTATACTTTTTCGAGTAATGAATTCACATGGTAACAAACCATGTATCCACTGTTCACATAAGTATAGAGAAGCATATGTGAAAAATACTTTCTGATTTCATCTAAGAGGAAGTGGCTTTTGACAGAGAAACAATGTCGGGAGAGTTTTTCAGATTAGTTAAACATAATCTCCATACAGAGAAATGTTGCAATGTCTTTCCTAAATTGAATAACTTTGATGTAGATTTTTTTATTCGCAATTATACAAGTCATTAAACAATCAAATATGATTGCAAAGCTAGTGTTTTTTTATGGTGAAAATAAATCAGATTTTTGTTCCAGACCCATTTGTTTGTAGTGTAAAGACTAAAAGCATATCAGGATTGTTTCCAAACTTGTGCTGTTGCTGACTGTCTACTTTTAAATCATCTTCGAGCAGGGATTTGAACTAATGGCAGGAACTCCCATAATGTTTGATGGAGACAGATGGCTTAACCGTAGATGCTGTATAATAGACTTAAACAGCTCTAGTCTAAAGTGATGCAGTGTGCTCCAATGGGCTTAAAACAACGCAACATATTCCAGCTAAGTGAGCAGACACACTCCTTCTAATAACTAAAAGAACGAGTAATGACCCCGAGGCATGAAAAGTGGTCAACATCAGCAGAAGTTTATCCAGAGAGAGAGACTTTAGAAATCCTCATCCTATAAACAACGTTGTCTCGTACTGTAAAGATGACTAAATCTATCTTCATATGCGCTTTAAAAGGATGTGACATTTTCAACAAAGTAAAGAGTGTGACCTTGTGTGTTAATTTAAACGCAGAGTACAGTATTCACGTGAACCATGTCTGTGTGCTGCTTTTCATACACTTCTGACACATGTTATTTTGAACATGAGAAACAGTTTGTCTTGAACGCAAGTCACATCAATTTGATGAATGTGACACATCCTGTTTAAGGGAGCGAAGGCTTTAAAATCCTCCACAGGCCAATGCTGTTCACTTTCAAGAGGGTTAAGGTGAACTGTAACTGTACATTAAGCTAAAAATAGACCAATAATTTTAAAGGAAGTCTGGTTGAGATGAGAGGATGTGATGACGGATAGAATTGAGGAAAATAAGGCTTACATCTGAAGTGGAAAGCCACTAATAAAGATATGTATATTACAATGTGCTGGTCAATTTGTAATCTTTCTACTTTCAAGATTCAATGCCTAAATAAATTGTACAGTAGTATGACTAAGCTTTCACAACTCAAGAACCTTATCCCTGGGCTTTCAGACTTACATGTTCTTCATCAGCTGTTGCAGTTTGCTCAGTGGTCATCTGTTGACATTTCTCATATAAATAGTGATTTCATTGTTTTGTAAAACTATATTTTTGAAAGCCAAGAACCAACTTTGATACTTACACTGTATGATTAAATAAACTAATCGCGTTGGTGTTCTATCCTTATGATAGCTGCAAAACATTTCTGACTAAAGTGTGTTCAGCTCTCAAGAAATGAAGAGAGTGATATCATTCACCAAACACGCAGTACACAGTATTATTAAATATTCACATAAAAGGCTCATGAAAATACTGACATGTTTTAGATCATTTATTAAAATGAATCAATATTAGCAAACCCTTCATGTAAATGATGGAAAAGATTAAATACATAAAATGAAAACGGCTTTTTCTCAAGTATACATTGTAATATGATATTTCAACGAATTAGTTTAAATGAAGATATTTCACCATTCTGACATCTGAGTGAACGTTTTTCCATTTTCAATCCAGACTTGATTCCTTCTTTCTTAACTCAAAACAAATGGATTACCCTGTTAAAAGTGTTATTTGACAGACCTCCAAAATGTCTTTCCTTTCCTTATATTAACCAGAGATGGATGAGCTTGAATCTGTTAACACGTCCTGTCGGGGAAGGTCTTTCCACTCTTCATCATCACAGAGACACTCGCATAAAACATGGCAGAGGACATGGATCGAAAGACTGAAATAAAGCTGCATTCTGCCATCTAGTTCCTGATTTGGCAATTTCTTGAACATGTCATGTCCATAATACAAGGTTTGTGCGAATTATTATAATTAAGCAAATGATAGAGAATAAATATTAGAACCAATTTAACAGCTTACTTTAACCTGGATTCAGTAAATCCCAGGACATTACAGTGATATTTACTAACCAAGGAAAAACAACCTACCTTGTTAAGGCAGATGAAGAGTAAAAATATCCTTGTGCATAAAATCCACACACCGAGTTGCTGTCTTCACGTGTCCTCTGTTGTCGGTTTGAAGACCAAAGAGGGTGAGTTGGGATGTGAACACCGCTGGGTTGGACGATTCCTCAGGCGGCCGGACCTCCTCCTCATCTCTTTCTCTAGTCGTCCCCCTATCCCTAGGAGGGAATAGGGGAATAGCACAAAATACAGAAGGGTCTTCCCCTCCATCTTCGTCTCTTTTTGAATTTGTGATTTAAATGAAATGGAAGACGGGTAAATATAAAGTAGTGAACTGGCTGAGTAAAACAAGATTTCGACCAAAAAGCAAGACTCGCAGACAAGAAAGATACATTAAAAGCAACGTTTATTTTGGTTGTTGAGACAAGGAAAGATTGCCAAAAGGTATATCGGACAAAACAGGCAACAAGGGACACAAGATAGTTAGAGTCCAAAAAGGGAGAGTGGGAAAAACCTTACAAATCCAGGTGTGCAAAGCAGAGACTTATAACAAAGAACACTTAAAGTTATTGCTGCCAATTGTATACTTTCAAAATGATCTACATCACAATAAAGGTGCAACAAATAAAGGCAACTGCTGGTTGGATCGTGAAAAGCAGCATCTGCAATAACATTTAATTATGTGACTAAACAAAAAGTAGAGAAAAAGCGCAAAAATCAAGACACAGAAACACTTTCTTTTCTTTGTGAGACAAAGCGATGAGACTGAAATTGACTTTTTAATTCATGCGTGTTCTCAGTAAATAATAGTGAAGAAGCGGATAAAGTAATCGCAACTGTTTCTGTAGATAGTTTTAAAAAGCTGCCACCCTATGAAGTAGTTTAATTGAAATTACACACACACACACACACACACACACACACACGCACACACGCACGCACGCACGCACGCGCGCACGCGCGCACGCACGCACGCACACACACACACACACACACACACACACACACACACACACACACACACACACACACACACACACACACACACACACACACACACACACACACACAGAACTGTGGGTAGAGATGGGAAGAGGAGGACTTTTGACATTTATTTAAAAAAAGATATACTATTTGGAGTGAACCAGCACCTCATAAACCACAGTGACATAAACAACTATAAAGAATGGCCACCACTCAAGACAGTGTGTTTTTATCTATATCCAGGTGCATGTGTGTCCAGCTGTGTACAGTACATTTCAAACTGTCAAACAAACTGCTGTAGCACAGAACAATGGGCACATTTTAATACAAAGGGCCCCATCACATTGAAAAGACATACAAAAAGGCCCACCCCATCTGCAGCAGGTCACACAGACTTGTTGTGGTCATTTTTGTCTCTTTGCAGCTGTTTTGCACCTTTCTATTTGTTGTTACATCTGTTTGTAGTCATTGTGTGGGTTTTTTTGGGTTCATTTTGAGTTCCAGTGACTGCAACATGTCTCTTTAAGTGACATTTTATATGAGAACTAGAACCAGGGACCCCCTGATATGCTGGGTTGCTGGGCCTGTGCCTGCTAGGAACATTAAATAATCAATCCATGCAAAGACCTGCTCTGAATACCACTGAATTAATTAATCTTCTCTTTCTATGAAACTAATACAAATACGTTTGATTTATGTTGCATTACTGGTGATGTCATTTTGCAAAAGTCCTGGCTTATGTTTGATTGACTGTTTCTTGGCTTGTTCAAATATTTAAAACCTTTGAAACATCTATTCCAGCCCGGCTTGTTTAAAGTGCTGGAGACTGAGAGGAAGGATGTCCCACTTGACACTTTATGGGATTATAAAGGAGCCTTACTCGACATTGAGAAGCACCCCCGGGTTGTGGTCGAATAGTCCAAAAATCAGCTCCTAACGTCTAAACCTATCGTCTATTCCTTGACCTCTGTGTGAAATGTCACGTGATTAAGGGATAGTGGATAGGAGAATTCAAAAGGACTTAGGAGAAGAGACTGCAGTACTTTAGAGAATCGGACTTTCACTCTCCGACGTGATGCGCCAGCGGATGTCATAAATGTGCATCTGCTGCTGTGGGGAAACTATGGAAACTACAGTTTTCTATAGCGGACTACAACATGGATGTTTAATAAGAACGAGGGACTACTGTAGACTCATCTAGAGACTCTGCACCGTGCTCTGATGCTGTTGTTTTATGCTTAATGAACGTGGACAACAGAGAAACATATTCTTCATGACCAAAGTTGGAATTTAAATAAAAAAGGAAAGTGAAACTTATGCTCGTCACCCTCTCCCTCCGGTCCACATTAATACAAACTAGAGAATGCAATTCCTGAATAAATTTCTAGTGGGAATGCTTTATGCTGAAAATCTGACGCTAAACTGCTATGCTGAAATGTAATGTGAAAGAAGAAATTGAAGAATTTAGATTGAAATGATAAATGAACACAGGGGGCTTGAATGTGTGATGAGAGAAGAAAAGAAAGTAAAAAGGCTTGGAAAAGTAGCAGAATATTTGAACTGCAAACTTTTGAACTAACTTGATGGTGAATAATCTGTCGCCATGCCAACGGCATTTGATGACATCCCATAATATGCTTAGATGCGTTGATGGCTGCATCGTTACCAAACCTGTGAAGTTTTGGGGCGTTTGGAGCATTTTAACTGAAGTTGTGAGAAAACCGTGTTTCATGGTGAGCATTGTGTTGCCGTGGCAACGGCATTTGAAGAAATCTCAAAACTGTCTTGTAGATGTCTTCACGGCTGGACTGTTAGCACACATGTGAAGTTTGAGCACTTGTTGAACATTTTCATAGGAGTTATAGCGACATCATGTTTTATGGCGAGGGATGCGTTTCCATGGAAACGGCATATGGTGAGATCTCAGATTTGGCGTAGAGCTGTTGAGGCATGGACCGGTGATATTCAAGTGAAGATTGGGGACGATTGGGCCGTGTCGATTGGACTTACAGGTTACAGCCACATCATGTTTCATGGCGAGTGGTCTGTCACCATGGCAACGGCATTTGATGACACCCCATAATACGCTTAGATGCGTTGATAGCTGCATCGTTACCAAACCTGTGACGTTTTGGGCTGTTTGGAGTATTTTCACTGAAGTTATGAGAAAATGTGTTTTATGACATTACTCTCTCTCTTCTCTTGATCGCCCTCTCTCTCTTCTCTCTCTCTTCGTCATATGATGATGACACCCCATCATTGACAGAGCTGTTGAGGGCAGGACCATTAACCTCTATCTGAAGTCTGCTGCTCTGAGCATGTCAGTTGGAGTGATGACATCATCCTGTTCCATGGCACAGGTGTTTATATTTGAGCTAACGAGGCGTCCAGAGATCAAAGGTTTCCATTGTTCTGAATGAGAGATAAACCTCTTACATGTGAACGTTTTGTGGAAGAACCGTAACAGATATCTGTGAAATTTCAAAATGTGAAGCATGTCAAGGAAGTTGAGTATCTGAAGTGTAATGTTTGTGTAGTTTTGGGTTAATAATGTGGCCTTTTTGGCAGTTTAACTAAAGGTGTGCGGCTGCTACTGTGAGGAAATATCTGCCTGAAATTACAATGGGGTTTAATGGAGGCATGTTGAAGGTTTTTGTCACTTCATGCCCTCAAGAGGCATTTTGTTGAATTGTTTTGCTTAATTATTTATCATTTTTCAAGCTACGAGATGTTTTCCTACATTTGTCATGAAAAATTATGTCTCAGGAATGTAGGGTTTGGGAATTATGGCAGTTTAAAAAAAATATATGAAGGCAAATTTCAAGATGTTCTACCCTCTAGCTGTGACATCACACACTCTAGTTAATGTTAAAATCTGAAGAAAACCTCTAAAACAAGGTCTGTACAATGTTTAATATCTCTAAAAGTAAGAATGAGATTTAAAAGTTGTTTTACACGAATAATGTCAGAAAGATGTGTAACATTCTAAAGTTAGAATGAGGTTTCTGAGTGAAAGTATGAATGAACAGTTAGCAGTTGAAGTCGCATCAAGATTTGTTGAAGAATTTCTCCATTGACTTTAATGGTTACAAATGTGATGTATTGTGGGATGTATCTCTGGAATTATGAAAGTTATGAATGAGAAAAGTAATAGCCATCGATTCCCGACCGAGCTGAACGTTTTGATGTTCGAACGGAGTTTCTGCGATGTTCAATGCGGGAGGAGAAGAGGGCCAAAATAAGTCGGCGGAATAATAATAATAAACTTTTCGTGCGTAGAATAACAGTTAGTTGGAATGCTGTTAACAGCATTCCCACTAAATGATCCCAATATACGTATGATTGTATGAACTATGAAAAGATCTTAAAATCAATACAAATGTATTTATTGTAAATGTTAACATCTATCACTGTGTATATCACCATTCAAACGTCTTTTAAAAGTTTAACAAACCCCACACAGCTCATAAAGACTGTGAAATGTTGACTTTATAATTTCAGTAAAAACTAAAGTTCATATTTATCTTTTTGATTATAATACTGATGAACGTTCAAAACAAAGCACTTTGGCAAGTTACCACATACGTTTTAAAATGCTTAATAAGCACCGTAAATGTCATAATTTCTCGGTCATAGTCGGTTGTTTCCGTGAACGGCCGACTGTTGTAACTTGTGTGATGGCAAATGCTGCGGCTGCAAGGCATTGTGGGGCAGCATTTTCTCCTTTTCTTTCGTAAAGGAAGGTCCAGTGGTTCCTAAGCTAAAGGAGGTTATAAAGGAAGTTTGAAACCTCCTTTCCTATCATAGAGAATTCGAACGGCACTTATCATGGCTGCCACTGAGGTACTTCCGGGTCATTTCACTCCGTTAGGAAGGTTCCTATAGTCCAGTGGTTCTCAAACTTTTTCTGTCATTCCCCACTTTGAACAGGTGGGCCTTTTCAAGCCCCACCTGTTCCTCATCGCTCCAATAAAATGGTAGGCCAAGCTTAAAATTGTCAAATGTATCGTTCTATAACAGGGGTCTCCACATTTTTTTAGGATGAGGGTTACTTTCAAAAAATAAAACAAGTCGTGAGCTACTTTTACTCCTCTTTTTTGTTTTTTTGCAGTGTATATATTTAGCGCATTTTAACATTATTATATGCTACCTTTAACCTTTGAGTGCTGTTTGGGTCTGTGGGACCCGTTTTCAGTGTTTACTAAAATAAAATGTATGCAATTTAATTATTTTAACCTGCTTTATTTGGTGGTGGACGTCACATCCTCGAGGGTCCGGGGCCATGCACCCCCAGGAAGATTTTTTTTAAATGTTGAAGTTGAATGCATCAATCTGGTGCACTTTGAGCTAGGGCTGCTCAATTAAATCGTATTTTAATCGCAATTACGATTTTGGCTTGCAACGATTATGAAAACAACATAATCGAAATAAAACGATTTTATATATTTTTTAAATAGGTTTTTCAGTTGAATTATACTTAAAGTTCAGGGTAATCAACTGTTAAAAACATACTTTTCAAATTATTGAAATGACCCGGAAGTACTTCAGTGGCAGCCATGAAAAGAGCCGTTCGAATTCTCTAGACAGAGGGTGGCCGTTTCTCAATCGCGAGGATTTTGGCTTCCAAGCCAATATTTCAAGGATGCTACGTCATTGAGTGCCGCCGAAGGACTGTTCCAATCTCCAGCATACTTGGAATTCCACCGAGGCCGCGTCCTTGGTTTGGGGGAAATTTCGAGGCTGCACATGGGTAGACTATGCGTCCTTAAAATCCCCACAATGCTTTGCGCACGGACCAATTTCAAAAACCCTTGCGGAGAATGGCTGAACCGACGCAGCACACATTTAAATGTAAGTATGTAGTGGCGTAGAACATGTGTTGGTAAATATGTTACTTTGTTACATTTGTTTGTTATCACCAAAAATGTGTTCCGTGAAAGTAAAGCAAGTTCATAATTAGATAGACATTGTGAGGTATTTATTTTTGGTACAGTTTATGTTGAAACCGTTAGAGAGAGTGGCACACTTGTTAGCCTGTTCCATTCTTCTTCGTTTTCCGCAGCCGTGGCTTGGAAGTATACTTGCTTCGTTTCTGAAGGAAGTGACTTGGAAGTATGCGACTACCAAGCCAGCATCCTCGCGATTGAGAAACAGCCAGAGTTTCTAAATGTCAAGGAAGGATGCTCCAGAGCCACTATTTCAAGGATGCTACGTCATCGAGTCCCGCCGAAGGACTGTTCCAATGTCCAGGCTCCTTGGAATTCTACCGAGCCCGGTGTCCTTCGTAGCGAGAAATGTAAGGCGGGGCCTCTCATATGACGAACACCTGCACACTTGCTCGCCTGTTCCACTCTTCGTTTTCCGAATGCCAGGAAGGATTCTTGCCTAGCTTCTGAAGGAAGTGACTCGGAAGACATGTTCTACCAAGGAAGCGTCCTCGACATTGAGAAATACCCAGAGTCTACTCTAGAGTCTAGATGATGGGAAAGGAGGTTTGAAAATTCCTTTATAACCTCCTTTAGCTTAGCAAACACTGGACTTTCCTTTACGAAAGGAAAGGAGAAAATGGAAACAACCGATTATGACCGAGAAATTAGTATCATGAAAGTTACGATACTTTTTACCTTTTAGCATTTTACAACTTATGTGGAAACTTGCTGTGAGAACTTAAAGTGCTTTATTTTAAACGTTCAACACTATAATAATCAAAATATAATATTAACGTTGTTTTAATGAAATGATCAAATAAAGTCAACATTTCATAGTGTTTACTCGGCTCGTGTGGGGTTTCTTAAACTTTTAATAGATGTTTTAATAGTGGTATACACAGTGATAGATTTTAAGGACTAACACACGTTTATAATAAATACATTTGTATTTATTTTAAGATCTGTTCATACAACAATACGTATTGGGATAATTTGTATTAATGTGGACCGGAGGGTGAGGGTGACAATAAGCATAAGTTTCACTTTCCTTTTTTATTTAAATTCCAACCTCGTTCATGAAGAATATGTTTCTCTGTTGTCCCTGTTCATACAGCATAACACAACACCAAGGGTGTAACTTTGGTTTGAGAAGTGGGGGGGGACACACAAAACAGGGGGTCCTCCGCAATTTCTAAAAATATATTAGGACTAGTGTTAACAAATCCAAGAAAAATGTGTATTGTATATAACGAGTGTGCACACTTATCTAGTATCCTATCCATGTGAACCTGTTTTATTTGTGATGACCTCACATCCTCTAGGGGGGTCCGGGGCCATGCACCCCGGGAATTATTTAAATTGAAGTTGAATGCATCAATCTGGTGCACTTTGAGGGCAACATTAAGAGATTTATGGATACAGTTCTCAACACTCATATGAAACAGAACTGTATATATTTCAATAATCTAAAAACCATTAGAATATGCTCAACCAATAACAAATCATTGATAAACTCCTCTCTCCCATCTTTATCTAGTCTGCATTCTTTCTTGTTATTTATGCATATTTGACTAATCACTCCCCTTTCAAACTGTGTTTTATATTTTTGTACTGACCTATAGTACACATTGGAAGGATTTCTTAACTTATTTTATATACAACTAATATTACATGGAAATATGTGTTTACATCCAGATGACCAAACCGTTTGAGACCCACTGAGATAATTTAGATTAAAGTTTACAATCTAATCACTCAGAGTCCTTTACCTCCCTGAGCTGACGTTATTTATCTCTCAGTCCGACAGGAGAGGACTCTCCCTCTTCTTATTGTTGAAACAGCTTATCTCCGTTAGCTACTTCATCGAGTGCCGCCGAAGTACTGTTCCAATCTCCAGCATACTTGGAATTCCACCGAGGCCGCGTCCTTGGTTTGGGGGAAATTTCGAGGCTGCACATGGGTAGACTTCGGCCCATTCCCAAACCGCCCCCTACACCCTACCCCTCCGTTTGCGCGTTCACGGGGAGGGTCCGCCATATTAAGGGCTGTTCCAAAGCAACGAGTGTGGAGCGGTGTGGAGGGGGAGTGGGCTATCAAGCCCTCAAACAGCGAGTCTGCAGCGATGCTGACTTGAGACCGGTCTCTACCTGACCGGAGTCACGCTGTGTGTGTCCGTCAGGAAACAAGCTGTTAAAAAGTAGTTCCAGCAAACATCCACTGATAAACTACGATGTTAACAACCTCATGATGACCTCATATGTTTTTAATTTAGGATCATACCTGTGTTTAGTCAAGAAAAAGGTAAAATTGTGCATTTTATTATAAAGTTGTGTATATTTACAGACCGTTGCAAAAACTAAGAAGCTTATAAACATCAGGTTTAAAACTAAAAGAGCTTTGAAACACAATGAAAGATGTTTGGAGTTTTATTTGAGTTATTAATTGAAACTTTTTTTCTAAGAGATCCTATTTGAAACCGTTGTATACAGTTACGGCATTTCCTGTTTCTGCCGGAGAGGGGCGAGGCCGTCCCAAAGCTTGCTGCTGTATTTACTCCCTCCGTCTGACAGGATGGAGCCTCGTTGAGCTGCGAGTGTGGCTACAGACGGAGTTCACTCCGTCACGGAGGGGTAGGGTCGAGGGAGTGGTTTGGGATTGGGCCTTGGACTATTCGACTGCAGCCGGATGCTACGTCATTGAATCCCGTCGAAGGACTGTTCCGATGTACAGGATCCTTGGAATTCTACCGAGGGCTGAATACTTTGTTGCACGGAATTTCGAGGCTGCTCATGTGTATCCTCGGCGGTTTTAAAGGACCCACAATTCTTTGCGCACGGACCAATTTCCCTAATCTTTGGCGGGAAATGGCTGAATCGAAGCAGTACACATTTAAATGTAAGTATGTTCAGTGGCGTAGAAAATGTGTAGTGTTGGTAAATGTGTTACTTTGTTAAATGTGTTACCACCATAAAGTATTCCGTGAAAGTAAAGCAAGTTCATAATTAGCTAGGTACATCGTGAGGTAGGCTAATTATGTCAGTATGGCATGTCTTCACTTAAGTTCGCTAGCTCATCGATATAAAACCTATGAGAAGTAACTGCGGTCAAGCCAGCCTCCACTTCGGATAACACAGTCAAGCCAGCCCCCACGTTGTATTGCGTTGCGCGAATATCCTATGCATTACGGTAGAGGCCTGTAAAAACTGCCTTCAAAATAAAAGCGCTGACTCGGTCAATAACAAATATACCTAAAAAACATAACAGACATATTCATATATACTGGAGCTTAAATTAAGAAATATGTACTATATAATGTGATCAATAATAATTTAAAACAAACTACGTATAACTACCACATTATAACTGTGAATGTACAACTTAAGGATACAGTTGTGAAGACATATCTGACCACATTCATTATTAAAATGTCCATTTCCACTGGGTGACTAATTTCAATTGATGTTGACACCATCTCGCAACACTCCAAAAATAACATGACTTTCTGAAGCACAATTTAAAATGTATGCTGTTTAAAATCTCAAATTAGATCTATTGTCCATCTATATTTTGATTATCATTTAATGGAAACTGTCCATAATCAAAGAGTCATTTGAAGTCAATCAAAGACTAATCACTCCAGGGTGATAGCAGGACACCCCATCTAGTCAATCAGAGAACAGGACAATCTGATGTACAGTTTCAAAATAAAAGACCTTTGATATCTCATTTCATCCCTCTGTTTTTAGATAAGAGTAAAACAAAAACTCTCCAGTATCAAATACTTATTTCACTTCAGGGTTATAGCAGGACACCCCATCTAGTCACTCAGAGAGAATTCATGTCTGTTGCCGGATTTGCCAGTGTTTGGCCTGGTATTCATTAATTACACAAGGCATTATACATACTTTTGTTTCTTGTGTTTTCTCAAGGGAATAAGGAACAGACCGAGGCATTTATACGCCACCGTGTTGAGCACCGGCACCTTTTCACGGGCGGTAGGGACACCGCCGCCAATGGTTATCGGTGAGAAGCAAGTGAGATTGTTTAGGTAGTAAATATTGTTCAAGATGTAATTTAATCGCCGCTTTCTCCTTTTTATCATTTACATAGGACAATTTTGGCAAAAATGGGGGTTATGGGCAAGGTAACCCACACCCAAGCCAAAAAGAAATGGGACAATCTGAAAACCAAGTACAAGGTGGGAGAGGTTATATAGACATGATTATATGTATTATGTTTTCATATATTAATGCGTGTATGTAATGTATGTATTTGGTCTTCACTGTTCAGGAATGCAAGTGTCCCGCCTCAGGACAGGGCACTGACGACGGGAAACCGACGGCAGCGACTTGGCCCTGGTTTGTCCTAATGGATGAGGCATTAGGGCAGTCTGCGGCCGGCTTGCCCCCCGGCCTGATTGCCTCCATCAAAGAGGACAATCCAGGGCCAAGCACTGCCCAGGAAGGTCAGAGAGGGCGAGGGGATGAGGATGAGGAGGAGGAAAAATACAAGGATGACACGGAGAGACAGAGAGGAGGAGGCGGAGGAACGAAAAAGAGGGAGAGAGAGGATCCCTTCCTTAATCTCTTAAGGGAAGACCTCCTCTATCAGAGAGAGGCAGAAGAGAGGAGAGCAGCAGAGGCCCGAGAAAGATTTGAAAGGTTCTTTGCTCTCTTAGAGCGTTTTGCACCAAAATAAATAATTGAATTAAAATGTAATTAAAATGAACCTTGTTTTGACTTTGGCTCTTTTGTTGATATTTGTGGTTTATGCTAGAATGTGCACCAATATGTGTAAAAAAGGTTTGCAGACATCAAGTATGATATATGAATACAAATTGTATTATTCATTTATTGCCAGGTAGGTTCACACGTACAAGGAATTTGACTTGATGTCATGGTGCATACATCAAATATAAAAAAGTACACAACTAACTATATTAAGAACACTGTAAAAAAAATATAGATGGATAGCAATAAAGTAAAGCAGTAATTTACAGCGAAATAGAATGCAGTGAATTATAGATGCCTTAAACTGTGAGTTTTCTCTGGAAGTTTTTCCTTGTACGATGTGAGGGTCTAAGGACAGAGGGTGTCGTTTTTCTCATACTGATATTCTGAACAATCTGTGCCGTTGTATTTGCTGTAAAGTGTCTCTACTGTAGGCTATTTTTATTATATGTACAGCACTTTGGCTCGACCAAAAATCGTTTATAAATGTGCTATATAAATAAAACTTGATTTGATAGAATATAAAATATCAAATGTGTGCAGTAAGCAATATTTGAACATTGTGTGCATTAATGTAATGCATATAGAGTCTGCGTTATGGCTGAGGCAAAGTGTCGGTGGGGGGGCCGGGCCTTGTTTGAGAGGCCGGTAGCGGAGGGGAAGAACTGTTCAGGTGGCGAGAGGTTTTGGTCCTGATGGAGCGCAGCCTCCTGCCAGAGGGGCGGGGGGTGAACAGTTTGTGTCCAGGGTGGGAGGGGTCGGCCACTATCCCCGCCTCAGGGTCCTGGAGGCGTGGAGGGATGGCAGATTACAGCCGATCACCTTCTCTGCAGAGCGGATGACACGCTGCAGCCTGCCCTTATCCTTGACTGTGGCATACCAGATGGTGATGGAGGAGGTGAGGATGGACTCGATGATCGAGGTGTAGAAATTCACCATCATTGTCTTTGGCAGGTTGAATTTCTTCAGCTGCCTCAGGAAGAACATCCTCAGCTGGGCTTTTTTGATGAGGGAGCCGATGTTCTGCTCCAATTTGAGGTCCGATGATGGTGCCCAGGAAGCGGAAAGACTCCACAGCAGTTACTGGGGAGTCACACAGAGTGATGGGGCGGGTGGGGCTGCGTTCTTCCTAAAGTCCACAACCATCTCCACTGTCTTGAGAGCGTTGAGCTCCCGGTGGTTGTCCCTGCACCAGGTAACCAGGTGGTCCATCTCCTACCTGTAGGCAGAATTGGTGATTTTATGATTTTCTTATGGCTGCTTATCCTCCAGGACTTTTTCAAGGCTGCATACAGAAGGAGAAAGTTTGATGTTAGTTTAGTGGTTCTGTCCTGGAGAGATGATCATTTTACAAAATACAGTTACTCAAGTACATAAGCAGATTGTGACATGGGATTTGAGCCATTTTTTTCACCTGTGCAAAATAGTCATAGTCCAGTGGAGCAACAGCAAGTGCGGACACCTCGTTGACAAGGGCCGCACGCCATGCTGCTCCCCTCTCACTCTCCCCACCACCTTCATGCGCAGCAGGTGGCTGGTTGACCTCCTCCAGGGCGGCATCTTCTGGAAGTAGGTCATCCCCAACCCCGACACATATATTGTGTAAAATTACACAGGCTGTCACAACCTGTGCACAAGGCAGAGCAAAGAAAGGACAAAACAAAGTGTGATGCATAGTATCTATCATATGTGACTATGCAATTACGCATTAAGACAGTCTTAGTATAGCAGGATAAGGATATTAGGATTTCAATTAACTAATTTGCTACAGAAACATTAGAATGATTCATTACCTTAGGGACAAACTTAGGATGTACTTCAAGTGCTTCTAAAAAGATGCTCCTGAAGCGGGTTTTCAGCACCCCAAAGGCCCGCTCAATGATTGAACGACCCCTGGAGTGATGGTAATTAAACCGTTGTTCTGCCATGCCTCTCACTGGCCTCTTATATGGTGTGATAAGGGCCAGGGGTTCCTGCAGACATGGGGAGCCACCATCAGCTAGGATGAAATACCCTGGGGGAGGGTAAGTCCCCCTAGTGTAGATGGGGCTGTTCTTAAGAATCCCTGCATCATCCACGGATCCTGGGTAACCCACAAAAATGTCAATAAAGCGTCCCTGATGGTCACAGACAGCCTGCAACACAACTGAAGGGAACAGCTTCCTATTGCAGAAGTCTTGACCATCAGGGCCACCTGGGCATTTGATTCGGATGTGGCAGTCGTCAATTGCCCCAGCTGCCTTGCTAAAGGCTTGGTGGTGAGCCAACCGGGCAAAACCCTCACCAACCACCTGCAAGTCCTCAACGCGTGGGAGACGGACAAACTGGGGCAAGACGGCCACCACCTCATCCACCATCCTGTGGACAATGCGGTGAACAGACGGCAGAGGCACATCGAACGCACGGGAGACCACTCTGTAAGCGGAGCCACTGGCAATCCAAAACAAAAAAACAAGGGTCTCCAGAGTTGGCCCCCATCCATGTTGCCTCTCCGTCTTCAGCGCCACTAGGAGCTGCTGGATGGCCTCCCTGCCCAGCCGAAAGTCAGGGCGGGTGTCCTCGTCTGCAAAATACCTCTGGAGGACTGGCACGGTGGCATTAATTATGCAGTAATGATGGGCCTGCATAACATAAAGAATAGAGGGCAGTTTAAGTTGACTTAACATTTGTTAATTGTTGTTTTTTTCAAAACTGCTATTTGCTTGTGTGTGTGTTTACATTATTAAAAACACAATTTCAATGTGATTACACATTTTCTCCGCATCGATAAGTGTTAGAACGACTACAAACATGCACAAACTATATGCAACATTGACACGTGAGAAAAGTGTTGCTTGCTTAATGTGCGCGGGAAGCATGCAAGAGGGAATAGCAAGGGGAGTCTACCAAGGGGGATTCAAACCATCATGACAAGACAACTCACAAACTAACTATGGAGTTATTATGAATGCTTCATTTACTTGATTCACAGATTAGAGAATACAACTCGTAAGGAACGCAAGCGGCAAGACTTATTTAACTAGCTTACCCATTCTCCCAACACTTAATCAAACAATATATTATTTCTCCTACCCGAGCAGGTCGTCCTCTGCAAAGGCGCCGACAGTACATCATCCTCCTCCTAGCAGACAGACGCCGACGATACTCCAGCTCTATCTCGTCCTCCATCTCAAAAAATTTATGGATAAAAGATAACAACAAAAACGTATCCATCTTCGATCTTTGCAAATCAGTAATGAGTCTTCTTCTTCTTCTTCTTCTTCTTCTTCTTCTTCGGTGTTTATTGGCCGTTGGCAAACCAACTTGTAGGTGCATTACCGCCACCAACTGGACTGGAGTGTGGACAAGAGACTATGCAGAAAAAATAATAAACAAAAAGAAAGAACAAATAAATAAAACTCTTATTTTAAATGTATCAATTTCTCTTAGAAACGTAATAATTTCAAAATATATATTGCCTGATGTTTTCCCTAACAGCCCTGAAAGCGAAAAGTTATGGTATTTTGCTTTCTTCAGTGTCTGGAAAAGCACATTCCTCAGAGTAATATATTTCCTGCAATGCAATAAAACATGTTCGACAGTTTCTTCTGGATTGAGAGTCCTGTATGACCTTATTCTCATCCGAGAAATTACATTATCTTCCCTTCTTTTAAACCCCCCCTTCCTTCCATCCCCCACGTACATTTGCATTTTATAAAGATGTCTTCCTGTATCATTAATGTCCCAATGTTCTTGCCATGTTGTTTGTGGATAGATATTTCTGTATGAATGTTTTAACCTCCGCTTTGCTAAGTGGAACTTCTATGTCTGTTCGTCATTCTGAGTGTTTGTTTTATGAGTCTTCAAACAAATCGTGCTCAATTTAAGGCGGGGTCTTGCATATGACACACACCTGCAGGCTGCACATCTGCTAGCCTGTTCCATTATTCGTTCTCCGAATGCTAGGAAGGATTATTGCCTAGCCTCTGAAGGACCTGACTCAGAAGGACATGTCCTACCAAGGAAGCGTCCTCGACTTCTATCTATACGGCGCTGGGCTAGCTTTTCGTTGCCACAGCTACCGAGTTGCGTAACCATTTAAAAAGACCCGACCTGAACAACGCCAAGAGCTTCTGTTCCTTAGGAACACCAAAATAACAAGAAGGTGAACATCAGCCTTCTTTACTTTAACAAGCACTTCGAGATTTGTCTTGGCAGATGAGAAGCGCTATATAAATTAAATATATTATTATTATTATTATTATTAACATGTCCCAGGGAGGACGTGTGGGGATATCACAAAACAAGACAAGTCTGAGTTAACCAAAACGTTTTAACTTCTGACAGCGGAACGGGTTATTTTGTACCGCACGGAACCAGTTGCGTTGGGGACGGAAACTAAATCTGTAAACAAACGTAAACCTATTAGCTAGCAACAGTTTTAGTTAGTAGACGTAAACACATGTGCAAAGACACTGTGGTCTAAGCTCAAACAAGATGTTTAAAAACACGTTTCAAAGCGGATTCTTGTCTATTTTATACAGCATCGGCAGCAAACCACTTCAGATATGGGATAAAAAGGTGAGCAGAGTTACTTATTATTATTATAACTAGCTTCCTTAGCTAACGTTAGCCGCGCTAGAGCTAACTAGCGTTAGCGTATGTGTCTCTGTTGGAGCTTTAGCTTGTTTTTCGTATACGCTAGAAGCTTACATTGTTTTATTCGATAAGTGGATTTAATCGGATCTATTAAGATGGTATCGTTATAATAAAATCATTGATTTATTTAGTTAACCCCATTTTTCAAGAACGCTGGCAACCCCAGTTGATATTTCCTGTTGTTGATAGTCTGAAACACAGGTTACAGTAATGATTCAAAGCATAAGCATTGATCTGAAAATAAAGTATGGGTCTTGTGTTGCTCATAAAACATCGAACATTTGACAACCACTAGTTTTCAGTCATTGTTAAATAACTAATGCAGGATACTAGGTGGACCAAAAGGCGCTGTTGCCATGCAACAATTAATAACAGAAGATTCTGAGGTTAACTCACTTTCAACACCTTGATATGTTATGTGTTGTGCCTGTTGTAAGATTAAGTTAAAACTCACAATGTTATATCCAGATTGTTTTACCAAGAAACTGAGATAAAATGTTAGCCTCATAACACATTTATATTCATGTCGTTTTGAAATATTTGGGAGCTTGCTTTACTTCATGCAGTTTACATTCATATTTAAATGCATCCTTACCTTTTAAACAGTATGTCACAGTTTATGTAGAAGAAGAATTATCTAGAAATATTAAGTGAAATTATGGTGACAGCCATCCTAAACCAATGTGACATGGCTTGATTTCTTTATGTACATTTTAAGAAAATACAATTGCTGTGCTTTCACAGGTTAGAAATGGTCATATCAAGAGAATCACAGACAATGACATCCACTCCATGGTGTTGGAGGTCGAGGGAGCAAACGTCAGGTGAGTTTGTGACTATTTTAACCGATTTTTTAGCTTGACTCATTATTAAAGCTCTAGTCACTAATTTACCACCCTTTTATTTTAATTGTAATTTCTTCTCTCTGCAGCACCACATATATAACATGTCCTGCAGACCCTAAGAAGACGTTGGGCATCAAGCTTCCTTTTCTCGTTATGATCATCAAAAATCTCAAGAAGTATTTCACCTTTGAAGTCCAGGTGATGTTAACATTCTTGCAGATACAAAACACTTCCATGTCTTGGTGGCAGAAACAAACAAATCAAGCTTTCTTTTTCTATATTGCAGGTGTTGGATGATAAAAATGTTCGGCGACGCTTTCGGGCGAGTAACTATCAAAGCACGACACGAGTGAAGCCGTTTATCTGCACAATGCCCATGAGGCTGGATGACGGCTGGAACCAGATTCAGTTTAACCTGTCAGACTTCACCAGGAGGGCTTATGGGACCAATTACATCGAGACGCTGCGTGTACAGGTGAGTGGACAGGAAACGGGCGAACTGTCTCCAGATGCTACTTGCACTTTCACTAGTGTGACATAATAATAAAAATAATAATAATAAAGCTTTATGCAGACCCGGCGCCAGAGAGGGCCAGGCCCTCCCATTTGACATTTCTGCCCTCCCCAATAAACACGTTTTTTTTTTAAATAACCTGTGAATTTTACTGCTACGATGTATGTGATGTCGGATAGTAACTACACAAAAAGATCGTAGGCTACGTCAAATCAATTAATGTGTCTTTTGTGATTTGTGATTCGTCCACATTTAGACCAATCACAGCGTCACACTACTCTGGATTTGTTTTTTATTATGCATTCTGTAGACTCCCATTTCTGTTTAAATTACAAAATGGACATCAGAAATTGGCTTACAACCACGAGTAGGTCTAAGGATTTATTACAAATAAATTGCGATGAAAGAACTACAGCCGATGGTGCTGCTGGCGACCCTGCACCTTGCAGCAGCACGCCTTAGTGTTACTAGCTTGACCTCAGCAAACCCCGGGGCTGAGTTAGCGAGCCCAATCCTTCGATCCTTCAATCCATTCCATTCTTCAGGCAAACGGCGTCTCCAGCTTTATTAGCATAAAGCTGTAAGTAGAATGTTTGCATGTCAATTAATATGTCAGTGCTTACTGCGCCACATTACACCTTGCATCATGTGGTGTCGCTCTGTATTATTATGTTTGCTGCTCCGGTCAGCGGTTGTCCAAGTTTAAGGCCCAAGCAAAGCTGTTGCTGTTATGTTTTTATTTCAAATTTGTGCCTTGCTCATGAGTTACCAGTGTTTGTTACCCTTTATTTGTGTATTTATTTGCGATAGGTGTGCCCATGTGTAGATTTGTTCTGGCTTTATGTATATTGCATTTTTCATACAGCACGTGCAGCTCAAAGTGCTTGACAAAATGGCACACATCACAATTAAAAAATATAAATAAACAACAATAAATTCCCCTCAGATCATAATAAAGACCTTTACAGATACACGCAGCATAGCTACAAAATATAACATGTTAACAGGTTAAGAAACACAAGGAGGTAAAAGGTATGATAATACAAATAAAATACAATAAAATAAATAATGATTCCTCTCTGGGGAAAAAAAAGACCCACGACTAAGTGAATCGATGCAACAATATGAAACCCTACAAAAATAAAATAAACATATAGGTACAACAAAAATAAAAAGATAAAAGTATTATTTCTAAATTCATATTTCTAATAAAGGGTAAACAATTCAAATATTAAAAGACCAACGTAAAAGGAAATATTGCTATTAAAACTGTTCAATATATAAGATAAAACCCTTTTAAGACCTATAAGATAAATAAAACAATATAAAAGTAGGTAAATAATAAAGACTAAAAGACCATTTAAAAGGGGTGGGGGGGTAGCTAATCTAAAGATTTGTCTTTAGCTGTCGTTTAAAAATGTCCACTGAGTTGGCCTCTGATATTTCCTGGTAGGGTGTTCCACAGTTTGGGAGCGTAGTGGATAAAAGCGGGCTGACCCATTTTATTTTGACATTTGTAAGATTGTACTATTTTTATAATGAATAAAGCTATGTTTCGTTTCAGATCCACGCTAACTGTCGAATAAGGAGAGTGTATTTCTCAGACAGACTGTACTCTGAGGACGAGCTCCCTGCAGAGTTCAAACTCTACCTGCCCGTCCAGAACCAAAAGACCAAGGTAAAAAAAAAACACACACACACACACACACACACACACACACACACACACACACACACACACACACACACACACACACACACACACACACACACACACACACACACACACACACACACACACACACACACACACACACACACACACACACACACACCACATAAAACCAGATCTTTATGTTTGCACATTTACAGTTTGTTTAAAAAGATGATAGATATTTGATCTGACACTTTGTTTGTTTCTTGCAGCAGTAAGGATTCTCCCCTGCACCGTCCCCCCTGAGCTGATGTGGAGTTTAGCTGTAAGATATAACTGTGTGTAAACATGTGATGAACTTTAAAACTTTGCAATATTGTGAATTTTGAGTTTTGATTGCCGTCTTGTGTTGCTTTCTGCACAATAAAGTATTTTATGTACTCATCTGTCATCACAGTTTTAAATATAATATAATCTATAGCATTAGTTCATTGTACAATAAATCTTACAATTGCCAAAATAGTTTTAAAAAATCCATTCTTAAAGCAGCCATGTGCTGGCAAATAACTGGGAAACAGGATAGGAGGCTTCACAGTTCCCTGCTGAAAGAATTAAGGCTCAGTTAGGGCTGTATTAAATAATAATATAATAAGGCGATCCATGGGAATGTCTGTCAAATACCAACCATGAACAAACTGCAACGAACAAAAAGAGACGAGTCTTTTCTTCAAATATAATTAATCTTTATCAAATTACACACATTTCAAGTGAAAGGCTCGGGAAATGATTTGCATTCCCAAAAACACATTATAATCTTTGTTTCACTTTGGATTTCTGTGAACAGTATGAACAGATTAGTATTGCATTTATTTCACAACTAAAGTCAGTTTAGCTCTAAAGCTGCATCTTCAGCATTTCAACTCATATTGCAAGGACAGACGCAGTACAGTAATGTTGTGAAAACAGGAATATCCTATCTAAAGCTGTGGTTGGGACTCAGGACTGCACCCTGTGACTTTAAGTAAGCTTGTAAACAAAACATTTTCACAGAAGAAAACTAGTTTCTCATCCTATAAATGAGAAAAAGCATAATTTCTTTACATTTCTATTTATCATTTTACATTGTGAGTTCATCTGTACCATTGGATTTCACCAGTGATTACTGATACCGACGACTTGTCATTTTATTGTTTAGCATTCTAGTTCCCCCACCCATGAAACATGCATATTGCATTTTGGGAAGATGCTGCCGTAGCAGTTTTTTGCAGTGAATTGTCAGTGAATACAAATTTAAAAAAAACATGCAATCTGCTGCTCACTGATTCAAAAGTCCACACAGATTTTAAACTGGGTCATATTTTTTAAAAATCAGTTAAGACCAATTGATAATATAGCTCTCCAAAAAACATCTTCTTTTCATCAATGCATACAAAATATCGCTTAAAGTGATAAGCTGTCGCATTTAAACAGGTATTTCGAATATGTGCAGGAGGTCTTCAATTTCCAAATGTTTCACAACATTAAATATAAATCTATTGCCTACACAAAGGAAGGTATGGGTGTATTTGGCCTCTGTTTTTTTGACGTAAAACAATTGGTCGATAGAATTCTTTAGACCTAGTTTCAACGTGGTTTTACAGCAGGCACATTTGAATAAGGAATGCCAAACCTCAGTAGTTTTGATGACTGGTAGTAGAATTTAACAAATGAAGCTCAGCGCAAGTTCAACCAGGAAGACCTTCTTTACTCATTCATTTACTATGCTATGTTACTACTCTCTCCTCTCAATAAGTGATCGGGAGCGTCACTCCCCAGCTTAACCAATCACTTCGCTCTATTCTCACAAGCCTATCATAGCGCTCCGCTAACCCTTTTAAATCTGCTCTCCCCCCTCTGACAGCTGTCATTTCACGTGACTCTTTATATATACAGTCTATGGACTCAACCAATAGATTGTATAAACGGTATAAACGCAACCCCCCTCCACCCCTTTTTCACCCGGGGGGTTTCATCGGATCGGTTTTCCCCTCCCGAATGATACTCCTGCACAACTGGGCCTAATCGCCAAAACTCCATTACATTCATTTTTGTATTCCTGGCAATACATCTGTATTCTTACATCGAAACCGTCTCTCCTGATTGAACAGTGTTCTCCCTGAAATTTGCTCTAAACTAATTTAAATACAACTTTGGAGATTATTTGTCATGATGAGTCAACTTTCACTGTGTACTTGGAAAGCAGATTAAAACAAATGTCAAATAACAGTGCATCTAACTCTTGTATGGATATATCCATATATGTATTGGCATCTTTTTTTTTTTAAACCAAGACAATCATTTTCTTTAGAATTTGAACACTGAAAAACCTATGGCATGAAAAGGCTCTCATTATTTCCACTGCAGCTGCTGTTCTACATCGGAACAAACCGAAATTAAGCCCACTTTATAGGACAACCAAAATATCAACAAGCAAATTACCAAACATACAAATTATTTAAACACAACATATTTTCCTCACATGATTGATATATCTTAAAGAATACATTTGAAAAATATATTGCTTTAGTCAACGGCATGCATCTACGGAGCCCCTAAAGGGACTTTTTGTTGTGTTTTTTTTGAGAAAGTTACCGGTGCACCAAGGAGGAAGTGGAGCACATAGGATACAACCATTTATTGTCTCCTTTATTTGAGATATATTTCGAACTCAGACTTAATTTTATGGACATTTCGGCCAGGGGTGTAGAGCTATTTGTTCAAGCACCGGATTGGCAAAACAGGAGAGTCTGTAAACCAGTCTGCTTTGATCTATGAATTAATGTCCGTGACTCTCAGAGTACCTGCGGCCCACAGCTGTTTTAAGGTGAAACAAACACTCAGAACACACACACACAGAGCGGAGCTGAGCAGAGCACAAACAGACTCACATCCCCCCTCTCAAATAATGTATGCACTGTCATTTCCCCACGTAAACATAACAGTCTGCAATGAAATGGTTGTCTCCTCCTGTGTGCTCCACTTCCTCCTTGGCGCAGCGGTAACTTTCTCCAGAAAAAAAAGTCCCTTTAGGGCTCCGTATGCATCTCTTTAAAGTGCAAAAACATTCATTGGTTCAAATCAGCAAATCACTTACTGCATTAAATTATTGGTTCAAAAATAATACATCACATCAGTTATAATTTAGTGGAACGTAACTGTTGTACCGACACATAACATTTGACTAAGTATAAAATAAAACATCTGATAAGTCGAAGGCATTACAAAAGAGACACTTAAGCCAACAGAAAACACACCTGCAGCATGTTCTGTTACACAAAGACTTTGCATTGATGGCGTTGGAGTTGAGAAACAGAAGAGGAAAGGCTGCTTGGACGTTCACGATTGTACAAATAAAAACAAAAACATCAGTGTACAGTTTCTCCCTCATTGTTTAGCTTCTTTCTTTCCTTTCCTGCCTTACATGTAAATCTTTGTTGAAAAAAATCCTTCAAATACACATTTCTGTAATACTCAACAACTGCACAAGATCAAAAAGAGAGACTTTCAGAATGTTCCACTATGAAAACAATTATTAAATCACTGGGATCTTTCTTATATTGCAATTGTAAAGCATTGGCTACTTATCTGTCATCATCTTTCCCCTGTTGCCTTTGAAAGCAAGGCTCTGTTGAGGATCCTCTTCTGTGTTTCTCTCGGCAGTGGTTCACATTTGTTGCGCATATTCCAGAACAAAACGGGGTCTGCTTGCAAGCAGTGTTTCCACTTTTGAATGCAGCGAAGTGCTCTTATCATGTTATATATTGCACTTAACCTTAGTTTGAGCTCATACATTATCAATCACCCATTTTGGCAACTTTGGGACGCCTTAGAAATGAAATACTTGTTTGTTTAAAGTTGAATCGTTTCAATGCTAGATATAGATATTAAGAGCAGGTGGAGACTTTGGACCTGACTTCAAAGGAATGTCCTAATAAAAGAGGAATACTTTTTAAAGCAAGCACTTCTCAGGTTCTAAGAATACTTTCCTGAGTTCATTTCTCTATAGTGCAAAAATCCACGAGGCAAAAACTATTTTCTGCTGCTTTCACTGACAGATTCATATCAGCAGGGCTTTCTAATAAAGTCCACTCAACCTATTCAACTTTAACTCCTTGAGTAGTCCTGCAGGTTGTGTATGTGTGTGCGTGTCTGTGTGCAAGTATTCAGCATGACTTGTACATGTTAATGTGTGTGACTGTGAAACTGTGTGTGTGTGTGTGCTATGTCGTGCTCCCATAATGAATGACATAGTAGTCATGGACGTACATCAACACAGCGACAGGCTGGCCAATGATGAGTGAGATCCACACTGCGGCGTTGCCATAGTTTCCGTTAAGAAAACGACCCACAAACCACGCCAGAGGAACCTGGAGAGGTTAAAGGTCAGAGGTCAAAGGGTGTTTTGCATACAGCAGAGGAGAGAAAAGGTGATAGACGGTTCAGTGTGTCTTACCTGAGCCATCATTCCCATAAAGGCCCACGGTCTGAACATCTTCAGAGGAACGCTCACCAGGTACTGAAGAAGAAAGACAGAGGAATACAATCAGACACAGACCATCTCTCAAAATGTATTGCAAATGAGTTATTGTGAGAAGGGAACAAATGAAAACTCATATCTCAGATACAACAGCTTCAGGAATCAAAGTTTTGAAACAAAACAGACATTTGTTGTCATTTGACATTATTCACTTTACTGTCTAAGTTGTTGAACTGACAACTGTACACACAAGGCCATTTCAGGTACAGACATCGAGTAAAAAGGATAGATGTCTGGAGGATGAATTAGCAGATACAGGGCATTCAGACTTTATTCAGACCCGCTTATTTCTAATGCCTTATTCTACAATAATTGATTCCCTTAAAGGTGGGGTAGGTAAGTTTGAGAAACCGGCTCGAGATACACTTTTTGTTATATTCCATGGAATGCTCTTAACATCCCAATAGCAATGAATATCTTAAGTGCTTTGACAAAAAATCCATAAAAAAACGTCATCTGTGGAAGCCGTGGTACTGTAAAAAGCACGACCAATCATTTTAGTCCGCCCGGCTAAAGTAACTGGATGGCCTACCTGCCTGTCAGCCTTCCATCTGTGCACAAACTTATCTCGTGCCCTCATTGGTCATGTGCGCGTTCGTGTGTGTTGGAGGAGGGGCTCGGTAAGTGGCAGATTTTTTCCAGCTGTGTATTTTCAAATTCTAGCGCACTCGAGCTGGTTTCTCCAAAATGACCTACCCCACCTTTAACACTCTATATTATAGAGTATAATAATCCTGAAAAAGTATTCAAAATAAATCCCTGAGATATCACAGTGAGTTTAGATTTATGAATTTGAATGATTTTTGCATAGTGGTCTGAATCCTTTCTGAATGATATGTTTGTAGAATTTAGTGGTTAGTGTGACACAGGAAGAGTGATTGCTTTACCTCGTGGAAGAAGGCAGACATCAGGAAGACGGCGGTACGTGCCAGAAACTTGTTGACCCCCTTTCTCAACATTGGCTTATAAAAGTGTCTGTAACACACAAAGACGAAGACAACCAACACATTACACTGACCTTTATCTTTTCAATAAAAAAAAAAACTATAACCTCAATTGAATGCCGGGCAACACCTTGATTTTATTTCATACACACGGCAATAATATTGTGATCCAAACATCAACCATGGTAATAATTCTAGTGCAAGTTTTGGTGCTCACCTCAGACACCACTTGTAAACTGGGATATTCCAGTTGCTCCAAAAATATGTGACAGTCTCAGAGTTCCTGAAATGAACAAGAATGGCACAGATTGAGAGTTTGACATCAAGACAATTGGGTTTTCTGAACGACTGCTACGTATGTCTTAATAAATACGCGTTTGTTCCTGTGTTATGTGGGGCACATGGTACAGTACCAAATTACTTTTAGGATTAAATGAGACGAACTCAAAATGATCACAAGGTTTAGGTGTGACTGTATACTGTATGTAATATGTCATTGTGTGTGATTGAATGATCCTTCTGCTCACCACCAGTCTTTGTAGAACTGTCTGTCTCCAAACTGCAGCAGCTCTGCCACAAAGTTCAAACAGGAGTGGAAAAACCAATAGAAGAATATTAACCATATCAAATGGTTAGGGACCTGGGAGAGGAAGAGGGGTGAGGAGAGGGTCATGGGAGTAGTTAGGAGAAGTTTGGTATGGTCATATGGTTGATTGTCCTAATAATCATACAGTATGAGACAGACACAATAGGAGACAACCTCATTTGACACAAGATTAAGTGGTTAAAGTGTATTCTTTTCATTTTTTAATGATAAATATAAGGTTATGACAGGACATAGATCTGTTTAGTGTAACTACAGTACTCACAGCTAACTTTAAGAGGCGCTCGACCATCCTTGAAAAGTCCATTTCCTGTGAGAGACACAAACATTACATTTTGTATGATGTCTGATAGTGTATAACATGTAAAGTACAGTAGTGTGTGTGTGTGTGTGTGTGTGTGTGTGTGTGTGTGTGTGTGTGTGTGTGTGTGTGTGTGTGTGTGTGTGTACACTCACCTGGAATGGTTTCATTGAGTTCTGTATTGTGGGAACCATCCACTGGAAGACACAAAGGAAATGACTTAGCTTGTTTAAGGGATGAAAACTGATCTGATAGGAAACTATTGTAATATTTCCTGAACGTCTGCATGATTGAAGCAGTGTTAGAATTCAACCCACCTGCTGTATCAACCCCACCAACAGCTGCATGAAGAAAAGCTACAAGAAAGAGTCAAAATGAAAACATGTTAACATGCATGTCTATTTCATTGTCCACCATCTCATTTTAAATAAACATACAAAATCAAACGCAATAAGTGAGTTTGTGTGTGTGTGTGTGTTCCCTCTCACCATTTCAAAAAGTCTTCTCATCAAGAAACTTATGCGTATTCGACGTGAGCGTGGGAAGTTGAGCTGGTAGCAGAGAGTTGGGGCAAAGACAAAGTAGTACATGTCTAAAGACAAAAAAGGAACAGAATGTTAATTCATAAATATTTTATTTCATTTACAAAAGGTGACGCTTATCTCCATGGGTTACTTCTGTGGGTGAGGTTGCCGGGGTAGGAGACATGACTTTGAACTGCTGAACCATTGGATTGTGCCACAGATGGACCTGAAAAACACAGACACATCAAAATGAAGACTTTTATTCTCACACACTTATCTCAATCAATGTTTTCCCATCATAAACATTATAAATACACGAGGTTACTCTGTGTGTTTTCGGTTTATCCCAACTGAGGAGGTGAACTTATTAAGTTGAATCTAAGATAAAAATAGCTTCAAAATGCTAACAAAACGTTGACAGCTATTCAAGAGACACAACTGTCAGTGCATGACGTGCAGATTTTCCTGCCACCACTAGATGGTGGTAGCAGCACAGTAATAAACAATAAAAACAAGATAATCCTGTTGAGTGTACACTTACATTTCTGTAAATGTCTTGTTTTAAACTTTATCCAGCCATTATTTAGCATCTCTAATGGAGCAGCTCTTATGTTCAGTGTACTGTATTTTAGGTATTTTATGTGCGTGCCTCCAGACAATCCTGTTAACATTTCTTGTACGTTCCGATATACTTACATGAGTATGATCGTGTTAGTCTTTTGGCTTTCATTCGTCTGAGTTGTCGACACCACCTGTTGGTGTCTTGGTAGGAGTACAGCTTGAGAAACAGAATTGAGTAGGCTGCTAGGGAGAGTATACCACCCACTGAAACACAAACACGAAAAACTCATTCTTAACCAAAATGTCTTATTAACGTCTTAAAATATGATTGTGTATTTACTGTATTAAGTAAGTACCTGGGGTCATGGATGTAAGAGTGAGTACAGTTGCTGCAGGGAAGATTAAAATGGATGTCAGGTTAAAAATGTGAAGAATCCTTCCTGTCCTTTGAGAAATGGTACCCTAGGAATGATGAAAGAAAAACAGTCTTACATTATAAAAACATTTGATCTGAAACACAATTTTTTTACACTGCAACACTATAGATCCAATGTGCTTTTAACATATAGAATATGGTCAGAAGTGATTTAGATATTATGTTATCTAATCTAAACCAGGAGTGGTTTTCTAATCAGACTGAAGAGCAGGTATAAAGAGGGGAGGGGCTGTGAATGTAGGAATTATGTGTATTGCAGCTCTTTGATGGGCGACCCTGAATGATAAATGAAAAATAAACCTACTTTCTCCCAACAGGTCATCTAAATGTGAAGCAAACTGTTCTACAAAATCATTAAAAAAGGTTATTTATACACTGGGTTACAAACCAAAACTAATTTGTAAACCCAACCATAACTTACCATAAATTGAAACTAGGAAAATATATGCAAATCATTGTAATTACTCACCACAGCCAGGCGCCTCTCAGTGTACAAGGTTGCTAGGATGAACACATTAGACGCTGAAACACAGAATTTACAAACTCATCATTTAACCATTTAACCAGACAAAGGCACGGAGGAACTGGCGCCTGCTGAGGACAACTATGAGGCTGGTGTCAGCAAATAGACAATGTCTGGAATCAACCTTCTTTGGGTAAATAATCAATAACAGCTATGTTACAAAATCCAAGAGAGGCACTCACAATGCTTCAATATGCTATCATTGAGAATCTGGCTCATTAAATCGGCGATAACATACCGAATCAGATCAGCCATTTGGGACATGGCGAGGCTATAACGCATGATTTATTTCATTCAACAACAACACTTGGATTTAGATTCAGGGTATACAGGTTTGCTAACTTCAACTAGAAAATCAACCCTGAGGTCAGAGAAGGACAAATCCCTATGAGGCATTCAAGGTCTGTTGAAAATGTTGACATTGAGGCAGTACAAAAATGCTCCATACCAATGATGAGGCAAGCTGCTGGCCAGCTATAGGGGTCCTTCAAGAAGAGAGACACTACTTGGATAGGGTCGACCAAGATACCATACCTACATTAGAGAGAGAACATATGAAATGAATAATACCACCAGGCATCATTTAGAAATGGTCTTATTTAGATAGGAGGCAAACATGTTTTTGTTTGTTTAAGGTTTAAGCTAGGTGCATTCAGGTAAACGTTTGGTGTAAGAGTGAAATGAATGAAACCTCTAGGATGGGCAGCTAGCAAAGCAACTGTTTTATATCTATATTTAATAGAAAACATGTAAAAAAAAGTAGTGGTGAAGTGATGGCCATTGGTTCAATTGAATGGGAGTGTGTGTGTGTGTGTGTGTGTGTGTATACTCACTTAATAATGTTCTCTAAGAATAAGCGTGCATTGCTCAGCACCTGAAAGAGAGGAAGAGCTCAAACGATTAGTCAGCTACTCAACCTGATGTTACATTGTGTTCTATCAACTATAATCGTAAATCAACGATTTTAATCATTGATTAAATGCTAGTTTTTCATCAGAAAATAGCATAAAATGACGTTCGTAGCCTTGCAAATAATGACATTAAAGAATATCTTTTGGAGGTGGACTTTGAACTTTTTTCACTGTTTTCTGACACACCAAAGGATTCTGACCTAATCTAATTGGCAGATTAACGGCTAATGAAAATAATTATTACATTTTTTTGATTGCATCTAGCATTTGTTTCCCCAAAAGTATTTCTAGCCTTCTCCTAAAAATCTGGTTTATTATTTTTCTTTTGCCACAGCTCTGCTAATGATGAGTCTGTATGGTTCAATGCATTTGTTTGTGCAATTAGGGTGAGTTTTTGTTCAAAGCAAAAACAGACAGAGGATTTTCCCACTTACATCTCTGACTTAAGATGGTAGTCACTGCCCAGAAAACACACAAGAACAAGCTGTAACATATTCATATCTACACAATCTGTTCAAACACCTTCAAAGATCAGAGCTGTGTTTTATCACACCAACTGTCACACCCTGCTGCTTAACTCCTTCTCTTAAAAACAGTCAAGTAAAAATAGTTATCATTATATTATGTATTAAAGGTCAAGGTCCAAGTCCATCTGTTATCTGAGCTTTCTTAGATAAAGCTTACCAACCACAAAGAGCCAACAATGCCTATGTATAGCATGCAGTACTCGAGTTGAGGGGGGATGCGGGGGGATGGCATCCCCACTGAAATAAAAACGGTAAAAATCATCCCCCTTCTAAAACTGCCATTCCCCCTTTCCATCCTTTATGTAATGTTATCAATGAACGTAGCACGGGTATTACTGCTATTTCAACATTAATTTAGCGAATTTTGAGTAAAATACTGTGGGCGAGGGAGCAGGCACACACGCAATGACATTTTTACCAAGTCACTGACGCTATACTATGCGAGTGCCCTAGAGGGCGCCAGAGCGCCGTGATGCGCCTGTTTGATCGATGCCAGAAGTGCAAAGGAGTACAACGCGATCTGAGGGACTTCATATTTAAAAAATACTAAAAATAACATTTTATGTAAATTAAGAGTCAGTAATCTTAGTCATTAATCACTACTTTAGTCACCAAAGGTGGAATCTATGGACATAAGCAGCAATAACAACTTAGTTTGGAGTTTAGCTACGTTTTTCTCTCGTGTTGGCTAGCTGGTAAGACTCAAAACTGTTGCTGAAATGATACCACCAGCACCAGAAGAGCTGAAACCCCTCCTTCAAGCAGTGAACACTCTGGTCATCTCCACAGCTGAGTGTGAACGTGGGTTTAGTCAGATGAACATTTGAACCACAACTAGAAGCTCCCTAGAGGTAAAAAGCATGTCAGCCTTGCTTTTCATCAAGTGTGTTGGCCCTCCACTGACCAGAGGTATATGTCAAGACTTGGCTTCAAAGCCATTGCTTAGCTAACAATCCGAAAGCAAGAGCCAGAAAAATTGAGACCAAAAAGCATGATTATGAAAATCTTTGGAAACTTCTATGAGATGGGGGAGAGTGGAGTAGGCAGCCATTGACAACATTGGTCCTATTTTGTATTATCTGTATAATCTTTTAATATTTTCATATTTTGTAAACAATTTCAATTTGCACTTAATGCCCTGTTAAAAAAAGTAACATTGGGAATGTTAACATCAAATATTTGTATTTGAACTGCAATAAAATGATGACGGATCAATATTTTTCTAATTTTTTTCCTGAAATCTTTCATGAAGTGTTTAATTTACATAATGATTTAATTAATTACGATACAAATGTAACCCTTTAGATACCAGTTTTGATCGTATACCAGTAACTGATTTAAAAAAAAAAAAAACACTATAATTCAATATTCTAAAAACTATTTTGACTTTATTATTAGTATAATCAGTTGATCCATCTGAATAATAAAGGAGGGACTGTTAACCTACAAGATTTGTACCAAATATAGACTTCCATTATAACCACATTTTTGTATCGCCTCCCCCCCTTTAAATTAAAGTGAAACAAATATTTTTCACTAATTGTCCTCTGCATTTGACCCTAAATGTTAGTGGTGCCATTGCAGCCCGGGGGCCGACTCTAATTCTGAGGTGCCTTGGTCAAGAGCAATAAAAGGAGTATCTGAACATCCATAACATGCATGTTGTTTTAGGAGTATCATAATTATCTTTATGCTGGTTGGTCTCCCACCCTCGGTGGGTTATCAGCACAAATTATGTCCCCATATGATAAAATCCACCATCCCCCCTGATTTTTTTTTACAACTTGAGTACTGATAGCATGTATCCATTTTTAAAAATCATTTTTATGGCCAATGAGTTTAAAGGACAGTGAGGGTGGGACACATGATAAGGTCATGGTTATAATGTGGCATGTTACAACTTAGCACAGTGCTCTGCCAAGATCCTGCAGCAATGTGCTTTTGATTGACCCACGTCTTTTGTCCAAAACAGATACCTTTGCCTTAGTAACCTTCGGCATGGACAAGACTTGGCCACAATGTAATACACGACTGTTGGGACACTGGTCTGTCCAGAGCATTTATAGAGCATTACAAAATCTGATTTAGCAATAATTCCACTTAAAATGTGTCTTCTGTTGTCCCTGTCTGGAGAGAGGTCAGTGTGCGAAGGCAGATACAGAACAACACACCGGGAGACGGAGGCAACTCAGTGTCTTGCTTAAAGACACTTCAGCAGGGGGGGGGGGTTATTAACTGAACCTACAACAACTAAAAACATTTCTATCGAGCTGTTATCACAGTTTGGAAGTTTGTTCTGGAACCTATTTTCAAAGATGTATTGATTATCCATTGCATTGTTAAATCACATATTTTAGTACCCATAGGTTATTTATATGATGTCAATTTTTCTTATCTTATTATATTTTAAATCCTAAACACATTTCTTCAGTAATAAAACACAAAATTATAAGATGTTAAAATTGATAATTATGACTACATCCATAATCTTTAGAATCAACTCATCTAAATAATCTGTTTTATATTTCTAAACATTTATGTTACTGTATAAACAAGATTAAGGATCCGATAAAGTTTTGATAAAAATGTGTCTGAATAAAAGCCATCTCTGTGTCCTGTGAATAGTAGAGGGTTAGTTTAAAAATAGAAAGAGCTGCTGGGGTTGGCTGAACTTTAGCTTGCCATGGAAAGCTAACCTGAGATGACTGGGGCCAACAAAGACAGAATCATCAAACATTTTCCATCAGAGGGCTTCTATTAAACGGTTTCCTTTGACACACAGCAATACAAATTACATGTTCCCCATAAACAGCAGTCTGTATTAATAGCTAAATAAATGTTGTAGAAACAAACTGGCCAAACTATTTGTTGACAGTAATCTGTTTTAACAACCGTGGTATGCTCAGAAAATCTGCAAACATTTAGATTTTCTATAACTGTTAAAGTACTGTGCATGGGAACAATACAGCATCAATTGTTTGTACCATTTGTCAAGTATCAAAACTGCATCTTATCCCAAATATCTTCACTGTCTTACTACCTTTTTGTATAATGTTTATGCCTTCTGAACAAGCACGAACAGCATCTTAAAGCACTGTTTGTGTTGGTTTGCTAGAACAGATGTTTAAGCACCAATCTAAATGTGCGTGTGTCTTGTTAGTGAGGTATTTAAACCTTTAAAAAGGACAGGTTTATGGCCGTAGACCAAGGACAACATGGATCCTGTATGACAGGGGTGTCAAACTCAAGGCCCGGGGGCCAAATCCGGCTCGCCACTTCATTTTATGTGGCCCACAAGAGCTTGCAAAGAATATAATACGTTTATTATAAGGTTACGTGCCGCTTTACAGGAGCACGTTGCCCATAAACGTCATGTCCCACAATGCATCTCATTTTGTGAGATGCGCACTGAAGAGACTTGCAATGATTTGCCCTAGACTTCTGCTTTCAGACATAGTTAATTGTGAAGTTATTACCCTATCTGATAATAATCCAATGCAGAGGAAATATTGTAAAATAATACATTTTTATATATATATATAATATATATTTATCTATGTATATTTATATAGTCTTAAAGTTTCCACTGGCCCTTTGAGTTTGACACCCCTGCTGTATGACATTCTCATATGGCATTACATTCTGACAATGGCTTGTGTAAGAAATGGGAAACATGAGGCCATTTTAGAAAACCAGATTCAAAAGTGCTTCCATGAATATCCAAATGAGGTCACACTCTTTTCATGGATTTCTCTGTTACCAAATTTAAACATCTGTGACGCTTGTACTTTTATCCATTTAAAAGCTGTCCTGAAGGCAGCTAATGGATTTATCTTGTTTTATTATGTTGTCGACCGCCTTAAGTTAATGTTGTGAATGAAGTGCTTTATTTCTAAACACTTGGTTACAGCATTCAGAGAGTGTATGAAGTATAACAAGTACAACACATTAACGCTCTCATCTGCATGGGCCCCTGCAGCTGACATTTTAGGAAATTAGATGAGGGTTCTAGTTATGGAGGACTACGCTGGTAAATGCACACACCCACAAGTCTCTCTGGTTCCACTTTACACTCTTAAAGTCTAATCCTAGAGGCTTCCTAAAAACAGTCTGAACCGAGCGGAGACAACCGTCTCTTGTGACCACAAAGTAGAGGCCGTGGTCGTTACAGCAATATAAACTTTCATAGATGGAATTAATCCTGTCACAGAAGTGTAAAGATAGACCTGATTTAGAAAAAAAACCTGGAAATACACACAAGTTTAAGGCTTAGATGAGATGCCTTTTTCAATTTCTTTAGGATTATGGCTAACTGGATATTTGTATCCTCCACGTGTATCAGACTACTGGCGGTGACTGGATGTTCAGAGGGCGCCTTTGGAGACACACACACTTGAATGTAGCCATTTTGTTCTGAAAAAGAACTTGTTGTCCTGAAGTGACCTCGGCCCAGGGGGCCATATTTGGCTGTGATACGACTGAGATCAATATTTCAACACAACATTGACTTTAAAAGAATGATTTCAGCTCCAAGACCCCCAAAGGACAGACTAAAGGTCTCCAGCATGTGTCCCTAACATAGGGTGTGCAACTTGGTTAAAGGTCTCACATTAACATTTCATTTAGAGTGCTTGTCATGTTTTTGCAAATAGGTATATTTCTGTTTTCAAGTTAATCTTCACATCATGATTACGATTTGTACTTGCTAAAGATGTGTCATGCACACTGGCTTTTTTTTCGGGGCTATAAATAGGAATGTCCCTGCTAAAAGAATAATCTCTAGGGATCATGTTTTATTTTTGAATTTAAAAACAAGAATCAACTTCATTGGTCAATCAGGAGATACTCTAGGTCTAGGAAACATCCATCAGGCTTGTGAGGGATGTTAAAATGTTATTAAAAACAAGGATTTAACATTGAAAGCATATAATACTGATGGACATAGGTCAAATTCGAGATGATACCTAGTTTAACCCTTCATACACTGTATTTGTATGTGTTCAGAGATGCTTCATATTTTTCAGCCTAAAATCATCAGTCATGCAACCATAGAAAACTCCCTTCATGTGTTTATATTAACCTTTTTATTAAATGTGTGCTTAACGTGTCTGTCACTTCAATCCTTGTTATTTTCACTGCAGGTATATCAGAACACCCTAAATACATGAACAGCTGACATTAGGTCAACTTCTGCTGAGAGTGAACGCTCAATATACTTTTCAAAGTAAACTCACTGGTATGAAACTATGAATAATCCTCCCACCACCACCAACCATTTTGATCAAGGTTGTAGAAACAAGAAAGTAATGAAAAGAAAGGAAAATGTGAATGCATATCATGTGCTGGATCTACAAATGTAAAGAGATACAACTGAAAAAACGACTTATCTGACAACTCAAACAGTTGAGAGTGTGACTGTTTAGTGTGGACTAGTTAGTGCGGACTGGCAATTCTTATTCTGTTGTTAAAGCAATGACATATATAACCTGTGCCTCATGTGCTGCTATGATATACTGTACATGCGTTTGTGTGAGAAAGACTAATAGAAAGAGAGAGTGACACATAGAAGGATATGCAACTGGCTATTTTTATGATAATGTGAAGAACATCAGCTACAAAAGGCCACACACAGTAGTTTGGGGTAATGTCAAGACATGAAAGAGGCAATTATTGAGTGCATGTCAAAGCATGTTTTCATTTAGAGGTATTTGTTTGGTTCCACAAACATTTCAATTTCAAGAGGTTTAATATTTAGTCATGGTTTACATTGCTAACAAGTTGAAAGTACATTTTAAGTCCTGAATGCACACGCAGTTTGACTCACCAGCATGACAACACACCAGTTGAGGATTCCTCTGTAGTTGCTGTAGCCACTGGCTGAACTTAAGAGAGACTCCTGGAGGACGTGACAGCTATGTGGAAACACAAAGTCAACAGTTTTATTGACGAGGTAGAAATGTGTAGGGCTAATCAAGCTCTTTAAATTCCTTTCTGTCTGTTTACCTACACAGGCTCAGGGATGACATCTTTGGTAACGTCCCTCAAGTTGCTCTCATACCTCCATTAATATACATTCAACTGCATCTTGATTCTTTAATTGAACATTCTAAAATAGAAATTAACTTTTATGAAGAAGGAATAATGTTTACATTAAACAGGTTTATAAACAAAGTTTCTTCCCAAATCAATACATGATTTGGCATGAATTACAAATGTTAACTAATTTGAGAGGACAGTAGTGATGGCCACCTAAAACAGATCTACGTTATAGGTATTATATAGAGTTGTATTTTATGTTATCTCTTTACTTTCACATTATGATTTCTTGTTATGCACCAAAATCACAAAGACACATTGTTTGTGCAAACCAACTTAGGCCTACAAATGCAACAGGCACTGGCGGAGTTGTGAAAAATGTAGGTAAATGTACATGAACCGATTGTCCAAAGTTCATTGTGAAAACTGAGGTTATTCATCAGGCAAGAATCTTTTACACAACCCCACGTGACTGAGATAACGGAGCAGAAGTGAACGACAAGGGAGAGGCCAACAGGGAGCAAGAAGTAAAGGACAAACAGTAGGAGGGAGAACTGGAAAATAAAGGAAGAGGAGAACGTAATGTGGAGAAGCAGAGGAAGGAAGTGAAGGAAGGAAGGAAGGAAGAAGGAAGGAAGGAAGGAAATTAGCATTTAAAGAGAGGAAAGAGTAGAAGGGTTCCTCAAAGGATTTCAGAAACACATATGCCTTTGTTGACTCACTGCTACTGTAACACAGGAAAGTATTACTCAGGACTATAATGTGAATTACAATCAATTCATTTCCATATTATGGCTGCATCACTTTAGTGCCCAAGGATACCAATGTTTATATCTTACACTGCAAAAGATATTGTTGAACACCAGCCAGCAACTTGGCAGCTTACAATAATAAGACAGAGTGGCTTCCTTCTTTTAACAATGCAATTTATCAAAGGTGAGGAGGACATATCTGGGTAAAGGTCAGGCTATTGTGTCTTCTATCACAATATCTGTTCTAACTCATGCGTACTACCTACTTTTGACATGTATTAAACTTAAAGCTAGCCTCTCCATCTTTTATAAAGTCAAAGTGTCATCTCAAGAAGGGCTGCTTAATGTATACCTTTCTTAACATTACAAAAATACACCCGCATAAATACTTGGGTTTAATATGAAAATGCATCTAGAGATGCTTCCACTCTTCTAACCTAAACAAATGATGTACAAGGTGACACGTAACTAAACCTTTATTAGCTTGGCTTTATTTAGTTGCATTAACTTTTTGACTTATGTCAGTTAAAAGTTAAACACTTTGTAAACTCAGATTGTTAATGTGCTATACAATAAAGTTATTTTATTATCATTGTTGGAATGATCTAAGGTTGATATTCCATTGTTTATGAATCTGCTTGTGTCATTTTATATGCAGCAGTGTATTGTATTAGGCCACTATTTGTAATAGCCTGCCCAAAGACTACAAATGATAATAAACTCATAGCTAACTCTGGCATATTTAGATGGAGGAGGAAAATGAAATGTCAACGAATAGCTGTTCATGGACAATGAATAAATGAAAAGGACAATCATAATAAACTGGCACAAAAAAAATGGCAATCAGCAAAAGGAAATCCAAAATAAACGCAGATGTTATACAAACGATCCACCTTAATGAGTAATGACACATAACGTCATTCAAGTATTAAAAGGTTACCTGAGTCTCTCGTAAACTCCTCCAACCACACTCATGTGTTTTCTGCTCGGACTGTGTGGGGGCTGCTGCCCCGAAGCCCCCATCTCTCTGTCCGGCTTCCCGTTACTCGGGTGCATGTAACATCGTCTGTTTGGCTTCAGCGCCGGGGCTCTGTGGAGGTTCTCCCCGGTATCGTGACTGTTGCTTCCCGTTGGCTTGTTTCACCGGTCCGCTGCCGGTGATGGGTGTCCTCCTCCTGCGGGTTACGGGCCCTTTCATATCCGGCTCTCTCGCTCATTTCAGCGGGTTAAATCCTATGGTGTCAAATCACGCAGTTTTTACCTGCCGGACATCGCTGCTTCTCTGGCTGTCTCGGGTTTCTCTGTTATCATCCGGAGGGTCACATCCAGAGCGCAGAGATCAGTCCCAGCAGGTCCGGAGAGTGGAGAGGTTATGATTAGGTGTTTCATCACCACTACTGCTGTCATTAAGGTTGCCACGTCGGTGTTGACATCCCCCTTTCGAGAAAAATCCAAATCTACGCTACTCAATCCACTTCCGTATACAAAAACGGTAATGTACGGGTAATATCCCATGGATGTATTATAGTGTTGTATCAGCATTATCTAAAATATTATTGTAAAACATGATATATTCGCCATAACAAAGATATAGTAGATTCAAGACGTGATTCTATTAGCCCCGCCTCAACAATTAAAGGCCCCATCATTATTCGACAGACTTAAATACAGGAAATATGAGTTTATTCATCTATTACAATTGTATTATCTATTGAATATATATGTATACAAACATTAGAATGATATAGGTCAGGGGACGTCTTTGTAAATTAAGGTTAGTCTCTCAAACTAAATTACAAACTACTTTTTAACTTCATCAATCAATTAATGAAGATCTGATTTTACAAGGGCTAATACATAGGGTATAGCCTACAGTATAGGAGCAAATTGAAAGTGGGGTCCCATGCTGGACTAACCCATAGTCCTCCTATAAATACTTTTGAAACAGGTGAGGAGTACAATTGTTGTCTGTTATGTGTTTAAATATAAAATATGTTGTTTTAGTTGGCCATAATTTAATCAATTATATTGATTCAAAATTCATTTCAATTCAACAGTTTAAAATTAAAATGACATATGCATATTGAACATTTAAACTGATGTAATAATTGTGTTTTCTTTTGTTTGTAGGATTTAGGAAGTGCTCAATATAAGTGACATTGTCTTTTCTCATTACTGTGAACAGCCTATTCATTTTATGAATTAATTATCTCTTACAGGGAGAGATGAAACAACTAAAAGTATTCCACACGTCATGCTTTGTGGTAAATATATTGACATAGGCTAGTTGTGTCAAAAATACTAACAATTTACCCAACAGCTGCTAAATGAAGATGTACTGTTGCCTTGAGAAAAAGGAATGCGTTCAAAGTAAGTAATTGTGTCAATTACAGCATTTTAATTGAGCAATTGCGTTTGAAACATAAACATAAAACAAACAGCTCAAATTTCAGAACTACAAAACTACAGTCAAGTCAGCTTGCAGTGCGAGTCGGTAAGGAGCCAATGGCATTCGTAGTACATGTCACGTGTCAATTCGGCCCAATTGGAGCGTAGCCTGATTGTCTCCTTCGGTTGATTCTTTGAGAGACAGCTGTGTTGAGAGAAACGTTTAACGTATAGCTAACTTTGGTCAGTGTTTTTACCTGTTCGGAGGCATCTTTTTATTTATAAATCGGTCGATGGCTCAACACAAACTTTGTTATTAGGTTGTCAGCTTTTAAAGGCATGAACAGGCTCAAAAAGAAGAAACAAAACGCAGGAGTTGAGGTGAATGGGAATGGATCTGTCACAAGAGGTTGAGTCAACTATCAGATAGTTAGCTAGGTAGTGTATCATAACGTGTCTAATAAAGACATACATACAGACAAGATAGTTTTGCATATTACAACACACACTATATTGATCCACCGTAGGCTAACTTATAGCGTACAGACAGAAACGTGACCTGCTCTGGCTGCAGTTGGAGAAATGGCAGTGAACTTAATACTAGTACTAGCCAGCCATTCAAGTCATGAATCAGGATGTGTCCGATGTTGTGCTAACATGTTTCTAACAGGGTTTCTAATCTCCGGTTGTTACATTTGTTTACATCTTGTCAAGTAACATTGGCAACATATCTGACAGTAGTGCCTGCGTGCAGCATGTCTGCCAACTTGGACAATACTTAACTGCTGTTTGCCAGACAGAGGAAGTTGGACATGGTTGTGTCATCATTCACTGTCTCTAAACCAGAATATACAAACAGACAAACAAAGATAGCTATGCCATCAATTAACACTGGGTTTTGGTTTGACCCGTCAAACTCTCATATCTTATTTTTCATTTGATCCATACCTCGCTTGGCTGCAAATCACTTAACTACTGTACTGTCACATGTTTGACTCTTTATGATCAGTCATTATAATGGCATGGTTTTCACGTAAGAAACTAAAGCAATCCATTAAAGAAACGCCATGTGTGTTTTATTATGTGTCTATAATATCTGTATGGTGTGTTCCATGCAATATGATTGCTAGCTTCTATTTATAACTCAAACATAGTCTCCTCCTCCCTCCTCTTCTTTTTTCTTCCTTCATCTTCCTCTCCAAATCGTTCTGCCCCTCATCCTTTTTCTCTGTCTCTCTGTTGCAGAGCCAGATTGTGGGAGGAAACAGAAGTTAGCTGAGATCCATCAGGCTTTGATCAAGTAATGTAACAAATACCAGTTTCACTTTGCTTGTTATGGATATTTTCTCATTATTATTGCTTGAATGGCTTTCATTAGGATGTATTATTTACCTCCCATGAGTTTGCCCTCAGTAAGCCAAACATCCTGTGGTTTTGTTGATCTGGTGATAAAATACAACATAATTACTCTGACTGTATTTTATAAAAAACACACTGGGTGTTAAGGATTTCCCTGCACATTAGGTGTAATTCCCACAATAGCTTCCCCTAAGAATCTGTCTGTTTTGTAGACATCTAAAACGTTTTGGGAGCTTCTGTTCCACATGATGTGTTTTCCCGAGTGGGAAAGCCTCTCCCTTTGCTGCATGCTGTTCCACAATTAGATGGTATGCATCTATCCGTAGACATTGACCTTCATCACTTTTATTTTGCGATAAAAACAAAAGTATTCTTTGTCCATTCAGCCAAGACATGCGGACACACTTCTGTCCCAGTAGAAAAACATTAACAGTGAAAAATACATGGAATTTGTCTGTCTTGAAATTGATCATAAAATCATTTTCAAATGGTGTGTCGTGGAAAAAAGTGAAAGAATGATTGACCCGCTACAATTTACGCTAAACCCTGCGCTGCATACACATACTTATTTAAGTAATTTAGTTTCACATCCTGCTTAGTTTCATATACATAAATGTATTATTACTTGAATCAAAGACATTTCAACTTTATTCCTGAAGTAAGTATTTCTGCGAAGGACACTATTGATAATATTTAGAGCCTCTAACTTTTGATGACCGGAAAATAAGTTTGCTGTGTAAGCAGATAAGAAAAGCATCACACTTAACAATGTCCAATTCTGACTTTTGAACTCCCAGTGATCCAGTGGACATTGAGACCCTGAGGGAGGGCAGCGGGCAGTAAGGGAGGCCTGCTCACCGATGAACTGAGGAGGAAGGTCTGGCCCAAACTACTGAACATCAATGTGTACGAACTGCCTCATAAACCTGGTTAGTGGTTTATTTTCATATGGGTTGAATTATACGACATGATACTTCATAATTCTGTCACTATTACTAATAGACTAATGCAGGAATGACATAACCTGGAAGTTAGCATCCCTCTGGTTCCTTCGACAGACAATCAAATCAAATCTTTCCCTAACGTTTGGGAATATAGCAGAAAAGATTTTCTAAACAAATGAACACCCACTTTATAGGATTCTTTTGCAAGCCTTAATGCAGTGGCAAGAAGTTCAGTAAAAAGCTATTTTTAGGCTTCTCAACTTCACCACGGTTGCATGACTTTAACATCACCACCACTAAATAAGAAAAGATAATGTTCCAGACAAACTCTGGTAATTTAGGGACTTGTCTGCAACCACGTTTTTTAAAGACAAGTTAAAGTGAGGATTACCTGACATGTTTTATGTCATAAAATAAAACCTATCTGGCTTTAAAACCCAATAAAACGTGTTGACTATGACAAAAGGGAATCTGAAGTGAGTAAATGCTGACTCATATTTAGGGTATAGGAATACATTCTACATCTCTACACCGACAACAATAATAATACCTTCTTTCTTCATAGGTCGAGATGTGAGGGAAAACCACAAGGACTTTAACCAAGTAGTCCTTGATGTCAGGAGGTCTATGAAGCGGTTCCCTAAAGGTGTGTGTCTGTGTGTGTTTGTTTTATCTTTAAAGATAGCAGCATTGCTCACAGTGCCATTCAACACACCGTACCCCCGTGCTTAGCAACATATCTGGCAAGGCTTAATAATTAATGAACTGAGTAAAAGCTGCAACAGGGAACATTCTTATGTCACAAGACGCCTGTGTTGTCAGCCACCATCAGGAAGTTGGGAAAGCAACAGAGAAATGTGTCTTATCTAAAAGCGAGGCTGTCAGTTCAGAATAAGAGGAAGCAACACATGTTTTGAAACTGAAAAAAGCTGCATGGAATGAGGGAAAGCTGGACTTAGGATAGTTGATCCCTTTCTGTTTACTAAGCTGCTACACTACAATTTATCTAATTTTGTTGTTACATGAAAAGTAAGAATGATATCATTTTTGGAAATTAAACTTCATGTTTAAAGCACACGCACAAGAAGACAATATTCTGATCTCATTAAGACTGCCTAATTTAAATAACATAAAAAAACCTTTTATTACCTGTGTTAGTTATTTTTGAAACTGTTGTTCACAAGCAGTCAAACAAGAGTTAGATAACTTATTTTGAACTATTCACTAAAATGACAATCACATGAATGTTAGCTTTCCTTTAGGGTGTTTCTTCTGTGAAGGTTTTATTTTATAATGATTCCTGGCTCCCCCTCAGGTATGCGAGCCTCAGAGAGAGCTGTGCTTCAGGAGCAGATGATTGACATCATACTGGAGGTTTTGAAACACACCCCCCAGCTCCATTACTACCAAGGCTACCATGATGTGGCGGTCACTCTGCTGCTGGGGTTGGGGAGCGGATGACCATCGCCATGCTGGACACTCTGTCCAATCACCATCTCAGGTTGATATCTTTTTTTTCGAATCAATCCATTTATATATGCATTTTAATCGACAATCTTAAGGATCCTGAAGATATCTGTTTATTTCTTTTTGATGAGAAGGGGCATTTTGCTGAAGGGTTATTAATTTAAATCTGCAACCTTCTTTCTTTTTTACTGTATCAAATTAACCAACCTTATCTACACATGTTTAGCAGTACTATTGATGTAACCTGCCTGTTTTTTCTGTAGGGATTTCATGGATCCTACCATGGACAGCACGAAACACATTTTAAACTACCTGATGCCTATATTGGAACAAGTTGATACAGAACTACATGACTTCATGATCAGGTACACACACACACACACACACACACACACACACACACACACCACACACACCACACCACACACCACCCACACACACCACACACACACACCCACACACACACCACACACCCACACACACAACACACACACACCACACCCACACACCACAACACACACACACACACCACACACACACCACACCCAACACACACACACACCACACACACACCCACACACCACACAACCACACCCACACACACACACACACACCACACACACACACACACACACACACACACACACACAGTTTGTACTTTACTTATAATTTCATTGAACAAAAACATATCTAACTCTTATTCTGATTTTGAATGGAAGTCATTTTGGACATAATGTAATGTTACCACTAGAGGGCAGCCACGTGTTGATTTTCACCTGTGAGATTCACACAGAGACAAAGAGTGAGTTTGTGGTTTTTGAATTGAAACTCAGTTGAAAATGCATCAGCAGTGTTCTCTTTTGGGAGTTCTCGTGTCAGATGGTCCAACAGCTGTTTCAGAGGCTTCCCTGTCCCCCAAGGTGTGCATCACATTTACCCTTATTTGAGGCGTAATTAGCACATAAAATGATTCATGATATTTATTCAGTTTAATCGAAAAAAACAACAAAAAGCTTTTTACCGATATAGGATGACTGTAGGTACATGTTGAGGTGTGTATTGAGACTGTGATTTGGGATGTTTGGGAGTCACTGGATCGTCCACAAAGGTAATTTGATGTGTTGGAGGGATATGTGTGTGCTTGCCTGTGTGTGTCTACAGTCCTTTGCTGTCTTGTTGCCTGTTCATAATTGATGTTGTGCTGGCAACCTCCCTTTTTTCAAATGACCCATCTTCTCGCATACAAGCTCACACAACACATTGCACTGGCAGGATAAACAACACCGACTTCAAAGTTTGGAACTCTTTCTTGTGAGCACCTCCACTTCCCCTTACCTGGCTTCTTATCTCCTTTCTGCTTTCCCTTTTCTCTTGGTCCAATTTCATGTTATCTCTTTTATGTTCCTCTTATCACACATGCTCTCTGCCCCTTGCTCTGTCTGTTTACCCCTCCCCTGTCCATCATTCCCACCTACTTATTTCCGCTAGTCACTCCTTCAGTTTCCTTGTACTCATTGTTCTTCCTCACTGAATGTTCCCATCTAATATGTATCAACAACTGCCAAGAGTATCCAATTTACTTGAAACTCTTGTCAAAAATAACCAGCTATTTATATCTGCACACAACAAAGAGAGAGAGGGGAAGAACATTGGATGGTTTATAAACGGTGTGAGAAAAATGTGTTTTGCTCCAAAACGTATGAGGCTAATTCTTTGGATATTTCTGTGGTCATGTAATAGTCTTGCAAGCTAATGTTTCAAGACCCTCGCTGAGAGCCAGACTCAGGTAGATGAGTTAACAGTTCAAGTATTGCTAATGGTGTTTGATGTGTGCTGTGGCTATTGAGGTGCATATATACTTTCTTTTTTTATTTTTTTTAAAGAAAATGTTTTAAAAAGTCTTGCCGTTTCTCAGCGAGTTTTAACCAAAACATGCAATGGGGAATATGTGGATCCAGTGGTGAAGCTTGAACCACAGTAGGGGGTAAAATACACATTATCTCAGCCTCTCTGCTTAGTCCATTTTTATAATTCTTTCTTACGTGAGAACCCCATTTCATGGTTTTGGCGAAGTTTAGCTGGATCATACCAGTACATAGTTATCATTTCATCCCACTGACAACAAATGACTTATACTGTATACTAAGGCTGCACGATTATGGCAAAATCATAATCTCGATTATTTGGGTAAATAATTGTAATTGCGATTATTAAATGCGATTATTCATTGACTTTGAAAACATTCATTTATTGGAGAAATATTTAAGTTTTTTTAACAGTTGATTACCTTGAACTTTAAGTATAATTCAACTGAAAATAAATAAAAATAAAAAATAAAAAAATAATCGTTTTATTTCGATTACGTTGTTTTCGTAATCGTTGCAAACCATAATCGTAATCGCGATTTAAAATACGATGAATTGAGCAGCCCTACTGTATACCGCACACCATTGAGTGTATCATTACTTTTCAAAATGACTTCCTGCCTTCTACACAGCCATTACTTTTTATTCATTTTTGATTAGAGTAAGAAAAAAAGAAAGACTTGAACTTTGTGATGCATTTTGATCAAGCTACTAGCTGCCTAGCAAATGGTTTAATCTTCCTATATTCATTTTATTCATCCTATAAATTATATTTGTGATTTTATATCTGCATTTTTATTTAGTTCTGCTATTGTAAGCTATTTGATGTTATCAGTTTAGGTTTGTTACTGATGTTTATTTTGGCCAGTTTATTGTCGACAGAGATTGTTAATCTGGTTCAATAAATGTTGAACAGTAAAAAAAACTAAACATTGAAGGCATGGCTTGTGTTTCTTTGTTTGTTCACATGTTCATCTCTTTGCATTTCCTCTCAGAGCGGAGGTGGGAACCATCTTCGCCCTGTCCTGGCTCATCACATGGTACGGCCACGTGCTGTCAGACTTCAAACACACCATGAGACTCTACGACTTCTTCCTGGCCTCACACCCTCTGATGCCCATCTACCTCGCTGCTACGGTAAGAAGGCATTGTAGCCAACAGGAAATGAACAACAGGCAGGGACTCAGTTTTGTCAGAAATCCAGGATGCTTACATGCAAATACATGCTGCAGCACACTAACTAACTCACTCCCTCCCTCCTATACGTCTGCACACGGAAAGGCAGAGTGCTGTGAAGTCAAGTTAATTAGACGGATGAGAGGGTGAGAGACATTGTTATAGAGGGCGAGATAAAAGGGGAAAGGGAAGGAAAAGGACGAAGACTGCATCAGGAAACAGAATGACAAGGAGGGCTGACTGATGTTTGACTGAAAGGATGGAACAAGAATCACAAAGGGAAAGCCTTTTTTCACTTGGGTTCAACACCAACTGTTGTTCTACTGCTGGAGCATGTATGATTGAATATGTGTTAATTATTAAAATGTTTATATGTTGTGTGTGCATGCTTTATGTATTTATGGGTTTATTCGAGTCTGAGTAGGATTCTGTGCACATATTACTCATTTGCATTTGAGGATGTTCTAGTATTTGCGATGTGTGTGTGTGTGTGTGTGTGTAGTGGCTGGGCAGAGGAAGAGTTCTGTTTGAAGTGTGTGAAACAACAAAGCAGAATGTAGTTCATGTTTCCTCCAAGGCTGAGTACAGTGCACAGCATGGGGGGTTAACTCCTGTCTGCTGACTGCTCATTCTGCCTCTCTTGTATCACTAAAGCTATCCAGTTTGCAGAATCTAATCCACGTCTGCCCCAGGGTTAACTAAAGGGCACAGCTTTAGGGTTTAAACAAGACTTCAACTCCTCTTTTTCCTCATCAGATTGTGTTACACAGAGAGAAGGAGGTGAAGAAGACTGAGTGTGACATGGCCATGGTCCACCACCTCCTCTCCCGCATCCCCCAGGACCTCCCATACGAACTTCTGATTGGCCAGGCCCAGGACCTGTTCGACCAGTACCCTCCATCCCTACTGGCCAAGCGCGCAGCACTGCAGCCCCGCAAGAGGTGAGGGGACAAGCTTTGAAACTCAAGCACAGCCCGACACTGCTGGTGTTCACATCATCATATTTACACTGAGACATTCAAACACAAATCAAGCTAAAATGTAATCATAAAACCTCAGATGACAAAGAGGGATTACAATTACCAATTGATAGAAGGATTTAAAGCCCACTGTGGCAGTTTAAATGATATGAGTTGTTTCTTTTGAATGCATGTATGTCCTTTTTGCACATCAAGGCTGCTATACTTTATTACTTATGAGTGATGGAATGTAATCAACAGATCCACATCAAGTCCACATGACAACATTAAAAAAAAAAGATTTTCAATTTAGGAAATATTCACGTTTAAGATGCAGAAAGCAGTGAAAAGTAGCAATAAATGACATAATACTATTAGTTAATACTTATATACTTAGATGTTATCAGTGAGTGTTCTGTCAATCGACTAATTACTTCACTAATTGCACCTTTAGTTTCATCTGAACATGAGATACAAAAACAAAAGTATTTGAGTGGGATGTAATTCTGTCTTTTACCAAGATGGAGTGCTCTAAAAACACATCCAGAGTCAGTGATGCTGCTGACATGCACAGGCCATTTAGTGTGTGTCAGCAGGTGTGCAGGGTATGTGTGTGTGTGTGTGTGTGTGTGTGTGTGTAACCAGGCATGTGACCATTTTTCAATTTTTTTTTATCATTGAGAAGAAACATAACTCCAGCTACTCAAATACACTTTAGTGTGCCCATAGTTCCCCCATCAGTCTTCCTCTGGTCGTCCTTCACTGTTAGCTACAGTCATTGTTCAGGAGAGGAAGTGACATCACTGACACATGGCCTTGACTGAAATATGTCCCATAATCCATTACGCCATGGCTACTGACTTAGCAGATCTCTCAAACTGTCTGTCACGCTTTCTCTCACTTGTCTTTATCCATCAGCTGATCCTTCAATCCATCACTTCCTGTCATTCCAGCTGTCAATGCTTCTCTTAAAATCTGACCCTGCGCACTTTCACTTACTTACTCTCCTTCTTTCTGTTTTCCAGTCTGTCCATCAGCACCTTCCAGGCGTTTCAGCTTGCCACCCTCCATCAGAGGCCCGACTCCGTTCTCAAACGCCTCACCAAGGCCCAGGGCTCCAGCACTTCCAGACAAGGTAAAGATAGTAACTGTAATCTTAATCCTGACTGACGAAAGACCGCACGGCCTGCGTATAGTGTGTACAAAGATAGTTTTACTGCTCTTTGTAGGTGGGAATAAATTAATATCGACAGTAAGTTCAAACATTTCAAACATCAAAATCGTCTGATGGATCCGCAGTTCTTAAAAAAAACGTTTTTAACACAACCCGTAACAAGGCAATAAATGTGTCATCCCACACAAACACTGCCCCCCCCCTTTGGCCAATCAATAACACGTAAACAAATGATGTAGTACACCCATCAGACCAATCAAGTGCACATTTAAATATGCCAGAACAGAACAAAGAGATGCTTTATTCCCGTCGGTATTGTGAGAATCTGATCAGTGGTGCCTGTCTGTGATGTACAGCCAATCAGAAATATGCTCCAGCATTCCCCTCAGGCCAAACAATGTTATATTAAAATTGATGGACATCATTCCCTGCAGTTTCATCAACATTCAATTAGCAGCATCATAGATTAAATGCGTAACGGACAGAAAGAGCACCTCCTGATTGCACTGAGGCAGACATTGAATGGGAGTCAGTAACACACAGACAACCCGCTCTCTAAAATGTGATGAGTTTTTAAGTGAAACTAAAAGTGGAATTGATATCTATTTAGGCCTCGAAGTGATCAAAATGAGAGTACTGTTTGGAGTAGGATTGGCTTTTAAACTACTTCTGCCCTCTTGTCTCCACTTTTTGTCTTCAATCCCAGTCGTTGTGGTTCAGCTTTCACCTTTTATGAAACCTCTTGGCCCCTGCATGTCTCCCCCCTTGTTCTGTGCTTGTAGCCTCTCGATACTCAGGTCTGGAAGCAGCTTTGCCCCAAGAGCGAGGCCAGCTGTGGGGGAAGGGGAACAGGATGGTGAAGATGGCAGTGTGGGGGCTGTCCGCCACGCTCGGGGCCGCCGTGTTCGCTGTGGCTCAGACGGCTATGGACTGGGGACCCGAGGCGTTACTACAACTGTTCTGAGGTGGCGCTGGGGATTTAGACCATTAGACACACAGGGACACATGTTGACAGCAGACACACATCTGCTCCTCAGGAGGATTAGCAATGAACAATCAAACGTACACATGCAAAGACGTTTAAGCTCTTTTCTCCTGCTGAGAGGAAACAGGAGAGGTAAGTTATCCTGGTGCCAAACAGGTTGTTGCTACTCTCAACCACAATGAACATATGTTAGCCACTAGCAAGCCTTGGGATGTGTGTGCATGTGTGTGTGCAGGTGGTTGTGTGATATATGTTTGAGTACCTCATGCTGCATGTGAGCATGAATGACTGAGTTAGCCTACTGTGCACCTTGACCTCTTGGGCCCCTGGGCCAGAGACCTTTTTTTTTGTTGTTGAATCAATCAAAAGACCAAAAGAGACAGAAAGCAATCACTAACAACCAAATATACAATGCATCACACACACCTTAAGAGACCAAAAAACAACGTTAATTGACCACATAGAGACATAAGACGCTGACACAAATACACACAACCACTGCTCGTGGTCCTTGCATGCATGCGAGACACTAACACTGAATTGTTGGTGTAACATGTCTGTGTGCATTTGCTGCTTATTTTGCTGACTAATATTTAGAATTTCATGCCTGTTTCCTTGCACTTCTGTTGTTGGTGTTTAAGTGCGCTTGTTGGATCTGCAGCCATATCTGAAAAGTGCACATAGCCAGCACGATGACACATGAATACAAATTATTAAAGAGTGGTGTTTTCAGCTGAAAGCTTCCAGTTATGAGCAAAAAGGAGAGAGGGAGAGAAAGGCAAAGATGGAGGGAGAGATTTTTCCTGTGAGCCTCTGGTATTAATTGCTTTACTGCGGGTGTCAGCATGTTACATTTAGAGTAGAGTTTGTCACACAAAACGAGTTGTTGCTAAAATGTGAACATTACACAAGGTTAGCACGCTGCACTCGATGCAAGCAGTTGGCCTTTGGTTGTGTTGTTAAGGGGAAGACAAGTGCTTTTACATTCTTGAAATATTTATCAGGTTTGCAGCAACATCCACCCTGAGCAGCCTTCAAGAGAACATCATATTTCTCGTATGCATTTTAAAGCTACTCTGATTATTTTATGTCAGAAGAAATTGTGCTTCTTATTTCATTAGGTAAATAAGTTAACAACCTGTATAGCCCACCCTGGAGATAGTATTGGATTAAACATAATCAATGAGTTTCAGCGCCCGAAAAGTAAACATTAATTAATAATACAGGCATTCCAACTGAGGTGCATACATATGTACAGGGCACAGGGGGGGCTCCAAACAGCAATGCATGCTCTGTCGACTTACGTTCTGAAATATTTATCGGCTTTTACTAGCATGTTGCCTGGTTGCGTCTGTTAACACAACTTCACGGGGTCTCAACACTCCTCTGTTTCCGACATCAGAAATGTTGTGTGCTTTCTTTGCACAGTCGGATTTCATGTGAAGTTTGCCCTGTTCATGTGGTTGCTCTGAAGCACATGAATTCAACTGGTGTGTGCTTTGTTGTGTATGAAATTACAGAAGGAAGAGAAAATCAAATGTTTAGCCTCAGAGCAATCTGACAAGGATAACAGAGCTCAGTAGTTCACAAACAATCAATCTATCACTCCATTAAGTAGTCATTTATTCAAAAGTCAATATATAAATCAATAAACTCAGGTAGTCTGCTGGTCTTTAAGCCAGTTAGGATTCAGACACCGAGTCAGTCGGCGTGCTGCGTTGCTTGTTGGAAAAGCCTCTGCATGTTCCCCTCATCAGTCTGACAAGCTATGTGATGTAAAACATCATGTGTGCGTGGTCGGATGATTAAATGCAATAAGTGTGTGCTAGTAGTTTGTGTGTGTGTGTGTGTGTGTAAGAGACAGAGGGAGAGGCATATTTCATTTTCTTTGCTGATTTAAATTGCTGAGCATCTTCTGTGTTTCTTTTTATTGTTTGCTTTCCAAAGTATCTCAATATGAACTATTTATTTTAAGAGCAACAATCTGAATGGCTATTTATGTAATGGTTACATTGGATTTTATGAATGATTATTTAAGATTTATATTTTTGGTATAAATTAATTGATCATTATTGTTTGCAATTTGAGGGTTTATGTTTTTAAAGTTGATCCAATTTGTTTTAAGTATAACATACTGTATCTGGTCAGTCATTTAATAAATACATACTTGCTATCTACTGTGTATGGTTTGGCATTGCTATACAACTTGTTCTGTTATGCTTCTAGGTTTGCAAAGGCTAACGTCCCAAAGTTTCTCTCCCACACCTCCTTTAGTGAGATCACTATGTAACACTCACACTTCTATTGGCTAGCGCTCTAACACATTGCACGTGACACAAGGCTGAGCCGTCCAGCTAACCAATCAGAGCAGACTGGGCTCTGGTTTCAGACAGAGGGTGAAAAGAGGTGCTGCGGCACAGGCAGTATGAGAAAAATAAAGAGCTTTTTGAACATCAAAACATGTGAACATGTCACATTAGAGATACACAAATATGAACATAACGGGGCCCCTTTAACTAAAACTAAGTCATTATTGCATGTTATCTTTGCTTACACTTGCACATAAATATCCAGGAAAAACCTTCCTGTTCAGGAACTTCAAACATAAGTCAAGATGCTATTTTGCGGTTGTGTTATTAGTGATCATGTACACCTGCACACATACAGTGCTCATACACACTCATAGAGGAAGAGAGCGTTGGTGGTGCCAGATCATAATGAGTATTTAATTCCTGCCCCTGGCTCTTGGCTCGCTTGAGAAGCTTTCTCCTTGTATTTTGTTCTTCCCACTCGCACACCAACACCTGCACTGGACTCAGTCTGGCAGTGGGAGAGGCTTTAGATGAAAAATGATTGAAGCATTTTACTTTGAAGTAAATCAACCAAGATGTCAAATAAATAAGACGGATGCTTTCGATCCCAAGTCTAAAGTTGACAAAATAAGTGTATTTACATGTTTAGGGCGGTAAAGTAAAAACACTGCATGTAACTATAGGAAATAGAAGATACATGATTTAGTTTGACTGTAGTGCAATGATTCATGAACGAGATCGCGGATACAAGCGGCCGAGATGGGTTTTCTCCGCAGGGTGGCTGGTGTCTCCCTTAGAGATAAGGTGAGAAGTTCAGTCATCAGGGAGGGACTCTGAGTTGAGCCGCCTTCGCGTCGAAAGGAGCCAGTTGAGGTGGTTCGGGCACCTAGTAAGGATGCCACCTGGGCGCCTCCCTAGGGAGGTGTTCCAGGCACGTCCAGCTGGGAAGAGACCAAGGGGTAGACCTAGGACCAGGTGGAGGGATTATATCTCTTCGCTGGCCTGGGAGCGCCTTGGGATCCCCCAGTCAGAGCTGGTTGATGTCGCCAGGGAAAAGAAAGTTTGGGGCTCTCTGCTGGAACTGCTACCCCCGCGACCCGACCACGGATAAGCGGGAGAAGATGGATGTAGTGCAATGATTTACTTTTATAAGCCCTGTTGAATCATTTCACATTTAATCAATGCTTTTTATTATCACTTTTTATCAGCCCACATCTGAAAAGATTGTGAGTCTTTGTCGCACTCCACACTATCAATGCTGTTCGATCTACTGCATTTGCCAAATATGATAAAGAAACCCAATAGATGATTAATTTGTGAGAGGTTTTAACAATTGAATCAGATCCGCTCAGTTTTAATGTTGAATATGAAAGTGTTGCATCTTTTGAAACAACACATTTTAAATCAATGTTGCTGCAACTAAAACGTATACTAACAACAAAACAAAATAATATAAAATGAGAAATAACAGGAAAAGGAGTTATTTCAATAACTGGATGCGGTGGATTTGATTTGACAGCTACTAATTCAATTTATCCAAAAACACACAACTTGTAAATCAGAATAACTTGAATGTCAAATTCTGAGTTCAGTGTGGTGTGATGAATAAACTGAAGTTGAACTCCCAGAGAGGAGCCTCTCTCCACTGCTCTGTCCTCCCCTCAGGTCCTAAAGTCTCCCCAAAGACTTGATCGTACCAAATGCCTGAATTAGTTTTTTTATATGACATTTCTGGGCATTTTAATGCATGTTTCTAATATCATGGGTACAAACATATGGAACAAACATATCAGGGTCTCTGCACATTGAAATTATACTGCGATTGTCATTAGACATGTCTTTGAGATGGATCTGATTTTTGTGATCAAGTAATAAAGGTAGTACATTGGGTTGCATGTGAACGTCATTTTGTGACCTTGGAAAAAATGTTAGAAAAGAAAATGTCTTGAAAACCAAAAACTCAATGACCAGCTCTATCAGGAGCTATTTGTTATATTTTTTAAACCGAATGAACCTGCTCAAACCGATACTTAGATTTGACTGATGTTAAAAGTATTTCCCTACACTTGCTTTGCTAATATGGACACTCAGGTTGTAGATGATAGTGAACAAACATTTACACAGAGCAAAGCATTTAAGAGCTACAAGAATTGGTTTACAAACAGAATATTAATTAACAGTATTTTTAATACATTTTATTAAACAAATGATTTTTTAACCAACTATTCAGCTTCCCAAATGTGATTAGGTTTAGATTTTTTTAGCCTTCGATGATCCTAAATTAAATACCTTTGATTCTTAAGCCGTGTGTGAGGCAAAACAAAATTTTCTTACATCACAGTATTATATTCAAATAAGAATTTCCTTCCCTTTTTTTGGAAAATCTAATTGAGAGACACTAAAAAATAGTTGTCTTAACACCTCAAGAATTACACCACAGGTTTTTGTCACAGCGGTTCTATATTATTAAATATATTTGTGTTATAGCCTGTGGTTCAGGCAACACAAGATGTTCTTACATCACAGTATTATACTCAAATGAGAATTTCCTTGCCAATTTAGGAGTACAAAAACAGCAACACTGGAATGATTGTTAGTTGCAGCATTAACGCTTGAAGAATTACACCACAGGTTTTGTCACTACGCAGTTCTCAAGAAAAAAACAAGGACATCCCCGTCCTCCTTTGTCTGTACTGTACAGCTGTTGTCTTTTCATAGGCTCCGATAAACTGGCCTCCTTGGGGAAATGAGGTCAGAAATGTGTGTGTGTGTGCGTGTGTGTGTGTGTGTGGAGGACAAGGCTGCACATCTGTCCGTCTGACCTCCAGGGAGACGACTATAGAGAGCAAATCAGAGACATGAGGTGAGGCAGAAAGGCGAGGGTTAAAGAGGACCGAGGGATTAGATGAGGGAAAGAGTTATACTGTAGAGAAAGACATCTGGTGGACGAGAGGTAGCCTGGGTCCTCGGGAAAACGTCTTCAAGCGCAGTCCCTTGAGGATTTCTAATGAGCTGTAGAGGAGGTGAGTGTGGGTCAATCGGAGATGAGAGCAGATGTGAAGAGCGATGGTTTGAGTTTTCTCACAAATCTGTCTGGAGATGTTTCAACACTAAATGATGACCTCCATCCTTCGACACACATACATTAGACATGTACTTATCTCTGAACCTCCACTTCCTAAACATCACTGAAGATTTGGGTATCTGTTAGTACATTTAAAGAGGCCCTGTTATGCTTTTGGGGGGTTTTCCCTTTCATGTAGTGTGTGGTGTTTTTGTGCATGTAAATGATCTGCATAGGATACAATTCCAAAGTTCCCTCAGGAGTGAGTTTCTCTCACACACACACACTCTCTCCACCCTTCCTGAAACACCTGAATTGGACTCCTCTGTATACTTCCCTTACATAGTGACATCATGTAACGCTAATTTCTAAGCGGTTGACCATTCACAACAGAAACCGGCCACCTAACCAATCAGACAGAGGGTGAAAAGAGGGTAATTGCAGCACAGGCAGTATGAGACAAATAAAGACCTTTTTGAACATTAAAGCATGTTAACAGTGCAGACACAAAATACTAATACGATACCAAGAAATGTGCATAATATACCATACCATAACCTTTGATTCTGGCTTTCTTTGAGGTTCAGGTAAGCCTGTAACAATCTCTGTGGTGCGACTATTTATGTGTACAGCAGCTTCGAGCACACTATTGAAAAATACAAAAGAAACAGAGGTGAGATGGTGAAGAAAGTACTGTATGCATGTGTGTGCAAGCAGAACAAAATAGTGTTGTGTGTGTGTGTGTGTGTGTGTGTGTGTGTGTGTGTGTGTGTGTGTGGTGTGTGTGTGTGTGTGGTGTGTGTGTGTGTGTGTGTGTGTGTGTGTGTGTGTGTGTGTGTGTGTGTGTGTGTGTGTGTGGGTGTGTGTGTGTGTAACATTGGGCACGCAGGGGACAACAGCTGCTCCAGGGGTCTGTCTGATGGTTTTGTTTCCCCTGGTGACACACACAGTCCCACACAGGCACACATGCACACACATGCACTCACATAACCTCAGTGCCACTAATAACAGGAGCAGCAGCACCTCAACTTTCACTGCAGACTTTTAATTTATTTCATTCATTGGAGTCAGTTTAACAAACAACATAAGCTCCATCTTGCCTGTTAGTGTTGTGTGTGTGTGTGTGTGTGTGTGTGTGTGTGTGTGTGTGTGTGTGTGTGTGTGTGTGTGTGTGTGTGTGTTTTGTAATTGATTGAGTTGATCTTCGCCCTGTGGTTTGACTCACTGGAACAGTGCCAAACCTTTAATTAATAGGCTACATGATGTTTAAAGAAATGCATGGAAATCAACCGTAATTATCTTGAGAAGAGTGACATCTGGGGTGATCACAGAATGCTCTGAAGTGAATAACGGATTAACTGAAATGTATCACATTAATATCCCTTTTGCTCCTCAAGACACAGACAGGAAAGGGAACCAGGGAGGTATCTGTATTTAGGAGGTTAAAGTCATACTTGTTGAGAGACCTGAATTATCATTCATTCCAAGCGGTTTTTCTATCCACCTGATGGATTTAAATCCAATATTCAATTAGCCTTAGCTTTGTTTTGGTTTTCCATCAAATCCTGAGGGAAATATCTAGCTCTTTAGCGGTTAAATGCCCCTCCAGATTTTGCTAACTTTTTCTTTCTGCTGTTTAGTTGTGTGCAGGTAGTGTACAGTGGGATTATCAGAGGTTTGTTTTGTAAAAACAAAACTAATGAGTGCAGAGAAATTGAACCAAAAACTGTTGAAATGTTGGTTGTAAAATCAAAACGAAAGAGAGTAAAATCACATGCATAGCTGATAAATACTGCGTAAGAATCCATTGATATATCAACATTTAGTCTATAGAAGCTAACTATTTTTGATAAATTGTGCTTTTTATTTCAAATAAATGCTCCACATTGGCTCGGAGAGAGTGTCGTGCCTTTATCCCCTCAGATCAACAAATCAACGAGAGGCAGTACTTGAACATTTCGACCACATCACATTTAATTTACAGTGAAGTTGCATCAATCACAAACAGTTTAGGAGGCTGGCGTTGCGTCGTGTGGAGGCAGTTAGACACACACACACACACACACACACACACACACACACACACACACACACACACACCACACACACACACACACACACACCCACACACACACACACACCCCCACACACACACACACACACACACACACACCACACACACACACACACACACACACATGCATACAGTACCACACACAAAACCCTCTTCGTCTGCAGCCCTTTTTCCCTGCTCTATCCCTCCCTCCCACTCAGCCCTTCACTCTGTCATGGATCAGAGAACAGGTCCCAAAGTGCTTTACAGGCAACACACGTGCAGCATGTCCCTGCATGCTGATGTGACTTTACAGCTTTACAGCAACCTTGTACAGTAGATGTGTGTGTTGTGTGTGTGTGTTGTGTGTGTGTGTGCTGTGTGTGTGTGTGTGTGTGTGTGTGTGTGTGTGTGTGTGAACATCCATCCAGCGGTGACTACACAGACTGTGAGAAGGTCCACCGTTAGACGTGTGGCCCAACATGCTCTGACATTGTGTGTGCATATTTGAAATGGAGCAACCTCACATGTCACCTTGAACACTGGTGGGACTGAGATGTATGGCCAAATTATAGATTTAGACGATGAATGATGGGTTAAAAAGTGAGATGGCGCGGATCTTGAAGTAAAGATTTATACAACTTTTTCTCTCTTGAAACGGATTCTGTCAGCTCAACTTAGAGTATCTAAATGAGAAAAGTGAAGCTTTTTAAAGTTGAATGTTTCATATTTAACCCTCTATAAAATCACAGAATGTGTCTTATTACTGTGAATCTATGATAACCCCAGAGCCTCATTAGCCTAAACCAGAGAAGGTTCATACAGCTCTATTAAAACCTAATTCTGCATGTGCGTTTGGTGAGTGTCTGTGTGCGTCTCACACATGACCTCTGGTCCTCTTGGCCTCGCCTCCCAGGTGTCCCAACCTCTGCTGACATAACCTCTGTTCCCATGATGACCGGAGGAAAGAGCCCCGTCGAGTCTTGTGCCTCTGAGCAGGTTGTTTTAGTTTCACTGTCTCTGTTCATTGTCTTGGATCTATGGGCTCAGAACAGTTTCATAATACACACATGCACACAGAAGGATTCACACTTGTATTTCATAATCCGCAAAAGGATTCAAACTTGTATTTCCGGATCCACACTTGTGTTTTTCAATGCACACACAAATGTGTTCCGTTTCATATACATGTAAATAAAATCCAATTACAGAAAAAGGTTTTACATATGTATTTTTGATCCTCACATATTTGTATTCCATTTAAAACCGCTGCACCTGCAAACACAAACCGCTTTCTGTGCACGGATTGCTGTGCATTCTTTCACACACAGTGACGTCACGAGCTACCCACAATGCAACACGTGCCATATATATATATATTAGGGCTGTCAGTCGATTAAAATATTTAATCGCGATTAATCGCATGATTGTCCATAGTTAATCGCGATTAATCGCAAATTAATCGCACATTTTTTATCTGTTCTAAATGTACCTTAGAGGAATATTTTTCAAGTTTTTAATACTCTTATCAACATATGAGTGGACAAATATGCTTTATGCTAATGTTTATAATTTAAACAATGACAAATATTCTCATGAATATTAAACACAACAACCTCTGAACATTACAAATATTCGCCTCAATTCAACCTGGAACCTCTCTCATACAATAATACAATACGTGTGTGTGTGTGTGTGTGTGTGTGTGTGTGTGTGTGTGTGTGTGTGTGTGTGTGTGTGTGTGTGTGTGTGTGTGGTGTGTGTGTGTGTGGTGTGTGTGTGTGTGTGTGTGTGTGTTGTGTGTGTGTGTGTGTGTGTGTGTGTGTGTGTGATGGATTGTTGGAGCTATGTGCAACTCAAGGCATATGCTCGAACGGGAGCTGCCTGGACGCTGCAATCATGTTGCGCACTATCCGTGCTGAGTGTGCTGACTTCTCCTACAATGTCCTGCTGTCTGGCTGCCTGCATAAAGTCAAGTGCGCGGCGCAGTTGTGGCGAAATGTCGCTCCTCTGTTTTCATTTAAACAGCTCCTTATATCCGTTAGCGCAGCTAGCTAGCACCAGATGCTAACAACAACAATGCACGTAAGGTCTCTCTCTCACTCGCTCGGGCCACACATACACACACCCTCCCGGTCCTCCCAATAGCCAGTCGGTGCCTGCCGGTGAGCGTGGAAGTGTGGTCTGCCACAAGCAACACACTCTCACTCCCTAAGCGTCCAGGAGCGACGTTTGGTCAGTGTCCGTGGCGTCCAGTTGTGACGCTCCTAGGCTCCTTCAGCGTCATAAAGAGACGCAAATAGCTTTCAACTGATTGCAATGTATTCCCATCTGCGTCGGGATTTGACGCTCATGGAAGCAGGGCATTCGTTTGTGTCGGCTGCCCTTAAAGGCAATGTGAGCGTCCATTGCCATCGGATAACGGAGAATTGTACGCCCAGAAGTAAGTATTCCTCTTACTGTCGATTGTTTTTAAAGTGATATCTGCGCTACTCATCGACTAAAAAACACCAGATTATCCTTGTTAATTACACAACATTGATTGGTTTAAATTGTGTGCAATGCTTTTGTATTTTTCCCCTTCGATTCGGAGAAACAAATATTTTTTCGGACTAAAGGATGGCAGAAGACACTACACTACCCAGAATCCCCAGCTATCGTTTGGACTACACCATGTGCTCTGTTTGACAAACCCCGTTTTTTTTCACCATTCATTCAGCATTCCAATGGCTGGCGTCTATGTCACATGATCTTCAAATTTCTCCCTGCAGAAAAAGAAAACATGGCCGAACTTCGTTTTATTCTCAGTGGAAAATGCCTATTTTAAAGTTAGTTTGGCCATTAAAATGCGTTTTGATGTCATTTGATGCGAGAAATATGAGTTGTTATTTCAGATTATGTGTGCAGTGGATGTACATGATCTTTAGTTTGCTACAAGCCACAAGCTGGCGGCAGGAGCGGGGCTGTCAGCATCAGCTTGTAGATGGTATTTTAAACTCGATGCGCTCTGAAACTACGGGGCAGCCGAGGAAAAAAATACACATGCGTTAATCGCGTTAAAATAATTAGTGGCGTTAAAATTTGTTTGCGTTAATGCGTTATTAACGCCCCTGAGGAAAGGCAGAAAGCGTCTAGGGTGAGAAACACCGCTAAAAGCTCCAGGTAATTTATGTGCGCCCGCTAGAGGTCTCTGCTCCAGAGACCCCTCACCGGGCGACCTTCATAAATACCTCCCCAACCTGTCAGACATGTGTCCGTGGTGACCACTTTCTGTGAAAGGACAGCACCCATAGGCACACCTCGTACTAGAAAAGTCGGGTGCAGCCAGTGGCGCAGTGCCATTACGCATTTCATAGTAACCATCACCCATGGTGCGCGGGGTTTAGTTTTAGGGCGGCCACCCAGCGCTGAAACTCCCTCATGTGTAAGCGTCCCAGTCGTACGACCAGGATGACTGACGCCATGAGCCCCAGCAATCGCAGGCATGATCTGAAAAGAACATGTTTGCGCAGCTGGAAAAGAGTGAGACAAGCTCTGAAAGCTTTCACTCTTTCCGCTGACAGGCGAGCTGAAAAAGGGCACCGAGTTCAGGCGTAAACCCAGGAAGAGTATAGTCTGCGCGGGACACAACATGCTCTTCTCTGTGTTTATTATGAAACCCAGGTTGAGCAGGTGCTTTACGAGGACATGTGTCTGTGTAATAGCCTCCTGCTCCGACTGTGCGAGAAGCAGCCAGTCGTCCAGGTAGGTCGCCAGGCGAATACCCTGTTGTCTTAACGGGGCTATCGCGGCTTCCGTACATCGTACAAACACTCTTGGACTGAGAGACAGACCGAACCGAAGGGGAGTACTCTGTATTCATAACAGATCCCCTGAAATGCGAATCTTAGATATTTCCTGTGTGGGTAATATACTGGGATGTGAAAATACGCATCTTTCAGGTTGACTGATGTAAACCAGTCATCTTGTCGCACGAGCTGCAGCAGAGATGTGTGAGTGAGCATTCTGAACTTATATCTTTTTAGATATTTGTTCAGAGCCCTTAAATCAAGTATTGGCCGAATTCCGTTCCCTCCCCATTTGGGAACGAGGAAGTACTTGGAATAGAAGCCGCCCTGACTCTGCTCGGCGGGTACAATAGATATAGCCCTCTTTTCTAGGAGTGAGAGGATCTCTCTCTCTCTAGAATATGGGCTGACTCTCCTCGGGCCTGCGAATGCAGAATGCCCGAGAAGCGAGGAGGGGTGACAGCGAATTGGAGTCTGTAGCCCTGTGTTACTGTCTTGAAAACCCAAGCAGATGATGTGAGCATCTTCCACTGCATGCTCCTTAGAGCCAGTGGAGATGTCACGTCTCTTCCCCTCTGAGTCTCTATTTGTTGTGTTATGGGGCCCTCTAGTGTCTGAACACAGTGGTGCCCCTTTTCGACAATCCCCACCGACACTGCGCATGCGCGTGACGGTGGTGCCTTCACGACCCCATCCGGCACTGCGCATGCGCGTGACGGTGGTGCCCTTACAGCCCCAGCCGGCACTGCGCATGCGGATAACGGTGGTGCCTTCACAGACCCGTCAATTGTCCGCCCTTTGAGAGATGCCGTAGCTGCTCTCAGAAGGGGAACAGTTGACGGACTGTTTATTGTTTTTATTGTTTTTCTTTTCATTTTTTCGAGCTGCGCCCTTGGCTCGAAGCCTGGATGCGTCAGCGGAAAATGTTTTATTACAGAAAAATCAATAAGTGTGTGACATGTGTTTATGCGCACTTAAGGATGGTGTTGAGGCATCTCTCGAGGCGGCGGGAACACATTTAGAGCTGGGGAACCGTAGACTTCCAGCTCTGTCACAGAGGGTAGAAGGAGGGGCTGTCACGCCGCTCGCTTCTTCTTCCTCGACTGCTGGCCGAAATTTTGGGTTGGCTGCGCCTGGGCTGCAGCCAGAACCGAAGATTTTCTAGGCCAGCTCGCCCTCGTCTCCTGCCTGGGCTGGGGACTCGATGCGGACTGCGACCTCTGCGTTTTCGGTATTTTGAACCGAGCAGGGTTCGGGGCAGCTTGGACGAAGGGCTGCCGCTGCAAAGGCAGCGGCTGGGCCCTTCGAGGGAGGCAGAGGTGGAGGGCCTCGTCCTCCTTCTTTTTCGACTCGCATCTCCTCTGCATGGAGGCAAGAGCGGAGCCGAAAATCCCCTCGGGAACGATGGGCATGTCAAGCACATCCTCCTTTTCCCGGTCTGGGAGGTTGGTGAGGTTGAGCCATCTAGCTCTTTCCTGCACCACCATGATCCCCATTGTTTTGCCCGTGGCCTGGACGGCGCAGCGTTGGACACAGAGACAAATGTCTGTGACCGCGGCCAACTCGTCCAGAACGGCCGGTCCAGGATTACTCGACATATCCTCACAGAGCTTCGCTTGGTATGCGGTTAGCAGTGAGGAAACGTTCAGAGCTCTGGCGGACAACGCTGAGGCTCTGTAGGACCGTTCAGTCATGGTCGACTGGAAACGGTCCACCTTCGTTGGCAGCGTGGGGTTCCTGCTTGGTGACGGGCCCATCCTCGGTAGGAGGTGGGCTGCCACCAGCAGTTCCATCGGCGGTATGCGGAGCAGGCCGAGCCTCTCCATACCGTCGCAGTCTAGGGAGGAGGCACCCTGGATTGGGGCCTTGTTGCTAAAGGGTCAGTCCCTCCACGAGACCGACACCTCATCCAACATCTCCGGGAAGACCGGGAGGAGTTGCCTCCTTGTCCTCGTTGCTTGGGGAGAATGTTTCCCCTCGTAACGGGACCTGGACGGTCGGCCATTTCGGGCCACGGGATGTCTAGCCTGGACGCAGTGCGCTGACACGCGGCCTGCAGGTCCATGCTCAGACAGGGCGAAGCTGGTGTGCTATCGCCCGGGAGAGCAGCCATCGCTCCCGGCTTTGCCGTTTGAACCGATGACATGAAGATATCTTCTTCTTGCTCATCCGAATCAGACAGGAGGGACTCAGAGGTGTCCTCTTCGTCCTCCATGTAGTCCAATTCCAGGACATCCTCCGCGGGCGAGACCATGGTGAGGTCTTGCCGGGAGTTCCCGCCTGGTGAGGCGTGGGGCTCCGTTCCTGCGTCTCTTGCCGCCACCGGGTCCCGGCCTGACACGGTGTGGGATCCCGGTTCCGCAGCTGCCGCTGTTAGTGAGCCCCAGACCGACACAGTGAGGGGCTCAGTCTCTGCGGCGGATGCCCCCGTGTCTTGATTGCCAAACGGCGAATCAGTGGACATGAGGGAGTCCTGTTCCAACAAGCTAGCTTGGTGTGCTAGCCGTCGGTGGAGGCTCTTTACGGTGAAGCGGGCACAATGCCCGCACGAGCCGGGGTTGTCGATAGCCTCCTGGGCGTGTTCCAGCCCGAGGCAGGACGAGCAGACCTGGTGTGAATCTGTGCCTCCTATCTTCAACCCGCAGCCGCATGACCGAGCCTCCGAGTCCCTGACTCCTCTGGTGTGAGGGGGAGAGGCGTCCATCTTGTTCGACTCATGGCGTGGAGAGGACCCGCTCGTAACAGGTACGTCGTTGAGAGAAAAGTGTTACCAACCCGTCCTTAATCCGGAGAAAAAGGGACAGTGTGGGTCCTTTGTTCTCTAAGAATATTGACTCTCTCCTCCGTGAGAGAGAAAAAGAAAAGCGTCCTCGTGGTGTCGGTAGTAAGGGGAAGCTAGCTAGCAACAGGTGCGTAGCTAGCTTGAGAAAAATCAAAACCTTACCTTACTTTCCGGGGAAAGAAACGGCGAGGTTGATTTTAATACTAACTGGCGTTAGTATTACCGTCTTCTTGCGAAGCAGAAGGAGTAGCCGGCGAGCGTCCGTCGACCGAAATGTTTTGGATTTGGGTTCAGTCTGTGGACTGTTAAGCTTGTCCGGCTACTGTAGAGATGTGCTCTGAAGCGAGAAGAGGTGTTTGAATGACGCATGCGTCGTGGCGCAAGCTACTTATAGGGGGTGATTTCCCCTGACGCTGACGTCAAGATCACCAGCCAATCAGGATTGGCGTAATGAGATTGATGCTTCTGTTTGCTCCGCGATGAGGCGCATCCCATAGTGAGACATCGAACGGAGTGTTATGAATGAGAACACAGAATACACACTTAAGCACACACCCTAACTAACCACTGTAGCAGAACTAGCGCAGAGCTACACATAACTGACACAGAACGTAAGGAGAGCACCGAGAGACGTCTGACACAGATTCAGACCTCTGCTGTCTAACTGAGATGCACACTCTTGTAAGAGTCCCCGGAAGGTGTGGGCAGGGATTGGTGAGTCGGGCCCGACCTGCTCCAATCCAGATCTTCGGTCACGCCTACCGGAGGAGGGACAGGAAACTGGCATCCAATGGCGTCCGGGCAACGGCACAGCTCATATCCATATAACATACGCAGCTGAAAACAATCCCAGACAGGTTAACGAGCAGACAGCAGTAGCAGCCGTGACACCCCCTCCCTTAAGACACAAACTCACAGTTTTGTTAACCATGCCTACTACTAAACCTACCTAATAATTCTGAAGGACTCTAAAAGACTCGAAGGAAATCTCTACACACAATACACATAACGACCAGGGTCGTAACAATATGCAAAACTTTTTTCTGTATTTGGATTTTATTTACATGTCTATGAAACAGAACACATTTGTGTGTGCATTGATAAACACAAGTGTGGATCCGGAAATACAAGTGTGGATCCTTCTGTGTGCATGTGTGTATTATGAGACTGTTCTGAGCCCATATGGATCGCCTTCTTAGATCATTATGTGACTCTTGTTATTGTTTTATATGTTATATTTTGCTTATTAAGGTCTTCTTTTTATCAAACCTTCACTACTTGCTTTTATCTTATCCCAAAATCCTTGCTAATTAGTAAGAAAACAGATGGTTTGTTGTATGAAAATGTTATTTTCCAACTGGTTTCTTGTATTTCAGAGCAGTTGATCTTTGCTGACTGATTTTGGCATTTGGTTGACTAATTTAAGATGTGTCATAACTAAGTCGTGAAGTTGTGTTAATCTTTAAAACTCTAGTTCTCAGGGGTATAGTGCATCCACTCTATTAACTCCACATACTCTAATTCACACACACACACACACACACACACACACACACACACACACACAACACACACACACACACACACACACACCACACACACACACACACACACACACACACACACACACACACACACACACACACACACACACACACACACACACACACACACACACCACACTGCAGAAAGGGAGCTAACAAGAGACGGGGAGTAAATTGTACGCTCAAATTGGATCTGTCTGTGTCAAGTGTGTGCTTGCCGCTAGAAGCACATCTTCAGAGGCTGTGAAACAAGTGTTATGGCGGGAACGGATCAATCTGTCTTAAGTCACAGGGATCTATCTCATGTCCTTCATTTGAAAATGCCTGGCAGAAAATATCTAACGCTGGAAAATGTCAACAAGCGTTGAGTGTGTGTCGGTGTGGGTGTTTGTGGGTGTACTTCTACCACAGTGAGGACCGACACTGTGACTGAGTATACGTCTTCTTCCTGTGTGTTTGTGTGCGAGTGCATACAAGTGTGGGTGTGTAGTAAGAAATATGAATTTGTTGGTAAATGTCAAGAAGTTGGCAGTCTAATGGCTGAGCTGACAGATGCTCCATAAAGCCATAAAGTGATTGGTTTGGAGATTCTCATTCATTCCAATGCAACTGTCATAGTGTGTGTGTGTGTGTGTGTGTGTGTGTGTGTGTGTGTGTGTGTGTGTGTGTGTGTGTGTGTGTGTGTGGTGTGTGTGTGTGTGTGTGTGTGTGTGTGTGTGTGTGTGTGTGTGTGTGTGTGTGTGTGTGTGTGTGTGTGTGTGTGTGTGTGTGTGTGTGTGTGTGTGTGTGTGTGTGAGTGATATAGAGTAAAGCAGTGTCGTAGTATATTTGCAGTTTAATTAAATCTGGACTGTTGAATGTTTGTTTGTCAGTTTCTTGTTTCAGCTCTTCACACTAACTTTTGCTTGAGGATCATTGAGAAGATTTAGGAACATGTTACTGAAATGCAGAGATGAAGGTATTTATTTTGTGCGTTTTAACAATACAGAATATGAGCGTTGTTTTAAATGTAATTAGATGCATTGTTGCTTTCATGGTTTTATGATTATGTGTGATTTACGTACTTTAGACTTTAATGGACTTCAATGAAAAGTGAATGTTCTACCTTCCAGAGTTTTTGTAATTTGATTCACTTTGAATCAAAACCAGCACACTTAAAGCTTATCTCTTTGTGAGTTGCAGGCTCACAGAATTTGCAGTGTCTGTACACCAAAGCCTCACATTGTATCAATGACTTCCTGTCATTACACACTAAGGCAAATTCCTTTTATGCGAAACACTTCTTGGCTATAAACCCTCATTTCTGATTTGGAAAAATACAGTTACCAAGGGTCCCTTGTGTTGTCCCTAAACTCAAGTGGCAGCTGTTTGCTGGGCCTTGAGAGTATACTGTCTACTTCATGTTCATTTGAAAAAATAAAACCCATCAAGGAAAGACATGAGCAGCAAGTGACACTGTTGCTGCAGCCTAAAACTTGCACATGTAGGCGGCTCTGTGTGACTGAAGCACACTCAGCGTTCAGCGCCTCTCTGAGTGATTGTGCCTCTTGCAGAACTGCTTAGTTAACATGGAAATAGCTCTCGAAAAGGTGAACAAATGACACCTTTACCGCCAACATCAAGTCGAGAGCTGTGATCTACTTACTACACTTTTTAAATGAGGTCCACGCTCCATTAGACGCCTAACGGCCGACCACAGTGGTACACTTTAGGATGTTCGACTCACAATCCCTAATATTCATCCGTCAAAAGAGGCGTAGAGAGGAGACAAGTTATTCACTGCAGCTGGTGAACAAGCAAAGGGTTGTAGGCTCTTAGACACGGTCCAAAAAATCTTTTGGGTGCTTCCAATTTCCAGATTTCCTCTCCTTTATAAACAACATTCAGCCAAAGCGGAAAACATATAATGTGTTTCGTGAGAGGGGAGCTCCAAATCTAATCTCCTGGTTCAGTAGTTATGCTACACTGGCCATGTAGCTGCATTACACCATGATGCTTCCAGCCTCGTGTTTTGTTCTTGTCCAGGGCAGAACAGAAACACCACTGCAAGGAGCGATTTAAAGCTCCCAATGATGTTGTCAGCTCAGTCAAGAAAATAGACGGCAGTGGATAAAAGGACATTAAACAACATGAAGACAGGCCGGGATAAGATCTATCAAAATGTGTCTTTTTACTGGCAGCAGCCTGGACACCAAGAGGAAAATGCAAATCATTGCTTCTTCCCAGGCAAAGAAAACACTGTGAGCCAAAGCCATAAGCCCATATCCACGGCCACAGATTATGTTATAAATAAGTGTATCTGAGCGCATGCAAGTCGATGTTTGATTACGCTGTCACAACTTCGGACGTGACATTACGTCTCAATCTCATTCCACCGCAGATCTGCTCGGAGCTGGAATTGACTATCAGCTTAAGTTGCCTTCCACCATATATTTAAATGTTTCTGTTTATGGCGGTTTTGGAAATGAAAACGGACAAAATATCCTCAAGTTGGGGGACAGAAACACACACAGACACACACTCACTCAGAGTTATTTTCTCTCTCATTCCTCCCACTAAAGGATGGATCTACAGTGTCTTACTATTTATAAAGATATCTCCTCTTTCTCTATGTCTTACTACAAGAGTAGACACACAAACAAATCTAACATTGATATTCAACCAATAGTTTAAAGGTCACCTATTATGCAAAATCTACTTTTTCCTGTCTTTTATACATAAACATGTCCCCCCCCCCCCTTAGTAAAGAGATTCTGAAAGTTTCAGGAAAAAAGATTGGCTCACTTTTTGTCCTGATCCATTTATATAAAAAGCTGTCTGAAAATGAGCTGATCCGATTTTGGCCACTTTATGATGT
>NC_047513.1:16681320-16756320 GCF_902827115.2 Pseudochaenichthys georgianus | reverse complement strand
GGAAAATGGGGGAAAAGGGAGAGAGATAGGAAGTGAAAAAGAAAGAGTGGGGCAGGTGAATGTGCTCAGTTAGCTCCCTGGTGTTTAATATCGCTCTCCCACTCTTTCTCTCCCCCCACCTTTGCTGTCGGTCTCACCCTTACTTTCACCTCCTGGTCCATTTATCCTCTTCTCCATCTCTCTTTAATATCCCTTCTTTTTACCCACTTCCTTCTCCCCCTGGATCCCTCTGCTCCTCTTTCATTCCCTCTCTGTTTCTCTCAGTCGGCTGATTTTCTCTGTTTCACACCTCTGCTATCAGAGGGGACTGGCCAGATGGGATGCAGGTGTGTGTGTGTATGGTTCTGTGTGTGTAGGCAAGTGTGTGTGAGGCAGTAAGGAGGCAGTGCTGCAGAGGCAGAAGAGCATGACTAATCCCCAGGACACACACATTGACACACACACACACACACACACACACACACACACACACACACACACACACACACACACACACACACACACACACAACCCAACACACACACACACACACCACACACACACACACACCACACACACACACACACACACACACACACACACACACACACACACACACACACCACCACACACCACACAGAGATTAACATATACACCAACACACGCTTACACACACTGAAGTTGGCACTCGCATAAACACAATTTTCCCGGTGTTGTGCTGACCTGCCAGTGTACTTAGCTCATGCCCAGGTAATTTTTCATTCAAATTGACCAGGTGCATAAAGATGGCAGCTTCTTGAAAAGGCGGTTTTCATTTCTCCCTGCCCATCCTCACGATGCAATTCCAGATTTTTTGCCCAGACTTGTGAAGCACCGTGAGCAGTGGCAGCTCGAAATATTTAATATATTTGTTGAGTTTTTATGAAATCCTAAAACATAAGGGTAGTAAGCAATTCCCTGATGTTCACTTTTTTAAATGTTTGCTGACAGGATAGATATTGTTTCAGGGTTACATTGGAAAAAACGTTATGGTGAGTACAACCTTAGTCATCTCTGCTATACTGCATTGTGGGGGCAGTCAGTAAAGTCATGTAAGATGTACACAGCCCACCTTTCGATACCGTACAATGCTACATTGTTGAATATTCTACACTGAACAAAAATATAAATGCAACACTTTTGTCTTTGCTCCCATTTTTTCATGAGATGAACTCAAAGATCTAAAACATTTTCTATATACACAAAATAACCATTTATCTCAAATATTGTTCACAAATCTGAACAAATCTGTGATAGTGAGCACTTCTCCTTTGTCGAGATAATCCATCCCACCTCACAAGTGTGGCATATCAAGATGCTGATTAGACAGCATGATTATAGCACAGGTGTGCCTTAGGCTGGCCACAATAAAAGGCCACTCTAAAATGTTCAGTTTATCACACAGCACAATGCCACAGATGTTGCACGTTTTGAGGGAGCGTGCAATTGGCATGCTGACAGCAGGAATGTCCACCAGAGCTGTTGCCCGTGAATTGAATGTTCATTTCTCTACCATAAGCCGTCTCCAAAGGCGTTTCAGAGAATTTGGCAGTACATCCAACCGGCCTCACAACCGCAGACCACGTGTAACCACACCAGCCCAGGACCTCCACATCCAGCATGTTCACCTCCAAGATCGTCTGAGACCAGCCACTCGGACAGCTGCTTGCAACAATCGGTTTTGCATAACCAAAGAATTTCTGCACAAACTGTCAGAAACCGTCTCAGGGAAGCTCATCTGCATGCTCGTCGTCCTCATCGGGGTCTCGACCTGACTCCGGTTCGTCGTCGTAACCGACTTGAGTGGGCAAATGCTCACATTCGATGGCGTCTGGCACGTTGGAGAGGTGTTCTCTTCACGGATGAATCCCGGTTTTCACTGTTTCAGGGCAGATGGCGGACAGCGTGTGTGGCGTCGTGTGGGTGAGCGGTTTTCTGATGTCAATGTTGTGAATCGAGTGGCCCACGGTGGTGGTGGGGGTTATGGTATGGGCAGGCGTATGTCATGGACGACGAACACAGGTGCATTTTATTGATGGCATTGTGAATGCACAGAGATACCGTGACGAGATCCTGAGGCCCATTGCTGTGCCATTCATCCACGACCATCACCTCATGTTGCAGCATGATAATGCACGGCCCCATGTTGCAAGGATCTGTACACAATTCCTGGAGGCTGAAAACATCCCAGTTCTTGCATGGCCAGCATACTCACCGGACATGTCACCCATTGAGCATGTTTGGGATGCTCTGGAACGGCGTATACAACAGCGTGTTCCAGTTCCTGCCAATATCCAGCAGCTTCGCACAGCCATTGAAGAGGAGTGGACCAACATTCCACAGGCCACAATCAACAACCTGATCAACTCTATGCGAAGGAGATGTGTTTGCACTGCGTGAGGCAAATGGTGGTCACACCAGATACTGACTGGTTTTCGGACCCCCCCAGACCCCCCCCAATAAAGCAAAAACTGCACGTTTCAGAGTGGCCTTTTATTGTGGCCAGCCTACGGCACACCTGTGCAATAATCATGCTGTCTAATCAGCATCTTGATATGCCACTTGATATACCACTCTGTTTTAGCCCTGTTTTCAAAAGTGCTGATTCTGTGTCTGTAGCTTTAAATGCTAATGAGCTGCTCCTGGCCACGCCCCTCTGCAAAGTGTTTGGTTTAAGAAAAACACAATGGTGCTCTCGGAGGAGATTCAGGTTATAATGGGGGGGCGGTTGTTCCACCACCGTTGGTTATGTGCTACTGGTTGCACAACCCAAAAAAAAACTTGTGACTTACAAAGTGGCCAAATCTATCAGCTAATTTGCAGCGTTGTTTTATGAATGGATCAGGACAAAAAGAGAGAGATTATTTTTATTATCTGTTTGTTCACAGTAGTTTAGCTTATTTCTGTCGCTCAGGTTAGCTCGGTTCGGTTCTGTGTAGTTCTGTTCATCAGTATGAATCTGTGTTGTTGATGTTGCTAAACTCATCTAGTTGTGAAATGTAGCAGAATCAATTACACGGCTAGATGCTCCCAATTAGACTAGGCTGATCAATGGTCAGCCAAGATCACTGCATAATCTCTTACACAACACACACACACAACACACACACACAACACACACACACACACACACACACACCCACACACACCACACACACACCACACAACACACACACACACACACACACACACACCACACACACACACACACACACACACACACACACACACACACACACACACACACACACACACACACACCACACATACACACACACACACCACACACACACACACACACACACACACACACCACACACACATCACACACACACACACACACACACACACACACACACACACATCACACACACACCACACACACACACACACACACACACACACACACACACACACACACACACACACACACACACACACACACTTCATATATTATTTCATAATTAAATCAGTCTGAACAACTAGAGCTTCACTAATGAGCAATGATCTCTGATGAAATTCATCTGAGACCATTGAGGGAAAAAAGCCTGTGTGTTCCTGAATGTGTGCATGTTTGTCAAGTGTGTGTGTGTATGTGTGTGTTTGTGTTGTGTGTTGTGTGTGTGTGTGTGTGTTGTGTGTGTGTGTGTGTGTGTGTGTGTGTGTGTGAGAGAGACTGTTGAATTGATTTGAGTGAGCATTCAGATGAGTTAGCAGTTTTTCCTATGCAGGGATTAGTGAGAAACTTGAATGTTTAGGTCAATTCTCTTTTGTGTGTTCACCTGAAAAAACCTTGTAAATCCATCGACCGAAGAGACATCATTTTGTCTCTGATTGTCCGGCCCAATTTCCCCGCTGAACTCGATCAAAGCAGCTTTTTCATCTGCTCTCACTGGGAGGCCCTTGATGAAAATATCAAACACGTCTTATAACGATTGGGACATCCAGATGAGGTCAGGAGCAATTAAAGAGGAGTGTGTCGACCTTCTCACAGCAGGAGGGCAACAGCGCTCTTTAATGACTCTGCTGACATGTGAATTCATAAAACTGCCCTGGGCATTTGTCCTGAGTCAAATGAATGAGAGAGACCTGTCCAGCCTGGTGGAGGAGAGACAGGGTGAAGCTAAATTATACCACTTTTACAGTCAAATTCATATTTTAACAACATCATACAAACCCAACTTGAATGTTAAACATAATTGGCATTTTAATATCCTTTTCACATAAAGTCTTTGTCTATTTATGTAATCTTGAACAATCATAATTATACTTTTTTGCTTTTGAGCCCTTAATAAGAGGCAATGTCTATAAGTGACATGCAGGGCCACAGGGGTGCATGTCAACTCTTCCTAAACTGTTGATTTGAATACTTATAAAGGCCTAAAAAGCTACAACTCTGCTGTTTTACACATACACATAGTTTTTTGAGAATCTAAAGTCATAAATGAAAAACTGATATTATGATTCAACTATTGTGTGATATATTTCCAAGCAATTGAACAGCTACTTTTGTATTATCTTGAATATAAATTGTACACTTCTTCTCAGCAACCTCAGTATAATGTGATATAATTACATCAGCTATTGACTCTGTGATGAGATTGTTTTATGCTTACTTTGCATATTTTATATTGCATCCACTGCATTGTCCATTCTGGAAGAGAATAATGTTTTATTTTAAATAAAATAAATAAATAAATATATATTATATATTTATTTGCTTTAAATAACTATACCTGTACAGGCTTGCATCTATCTTGTAGTCCAATACTAACTGCACAATATTTACTGACACTGAGCGGTGAACATATACCACTGTGCAGACGTGCAACATTCTGCTGCAGTAGAATTCACTATTTGATATAACACTAACATTCCTGACAATAGACCTCAATTGTAATATTTTATAGTGTACATGCCTTTTTAATAACATTTTTGAATGGAACATTCAAAAATCTAAATAAATATAACTTAAATATACATGACCTCTTAAATTAAAATAAAGTGAACATTAACACCAATATTATCATTTATAAAATGCTATAACAAAAAAAATAACATAAGCAGTAGATTTTAATTAAATATACATACCAACTACAAAATAAGCGGGTATTAAAGTGTAACGGACAACAAAAACGGAAATGGAAGTGAAAAGGCCTGATGGGGGTGCTAAATCAGAGCCTATTACCTGTTCTCAGTCTTTTTCTCATCATGCATCTGGTGTGTAATTGATCGGTAGTGATCCAATATCGTTACCATAGCCTTGCCCTTTAACAGTTATTACGAGCCCTGGCTCAGCCTTACTCACCAAGAGCCCAGCGCCTAGCCTTCTTACAGGCAAAGTCACTGATCAAGTCCTTGAAGTCCAGCTTTCTAGCCAACTGGCTTTCAATGGAGAGCATGGCAAGACTGCAAAGCCTTATGGGGGGACAGGGCTGCGGAGCCTAAAGATGGATCTGTTGGTCCTGGCACCAGGGGGAGGGACAAGGCAACTGATTTAGTATGAATAGCTGCTAAAAATGTTGATGAATGGATGTTAAGAGCATTCCATGGAATATAACAAAAACTGTATCTCGAGCCGGTGTCTCAAACCTACCTAACCCACCTTTAATGGAATTAATGGTAAAGATGTATCTAACAGCGTCACTGCATTCACTGATTTAAAATGTTTGTTATGATCTATAATAGAAACGACTTTAAAGACCCAGGTGACCTAACGCTTTACTTTCCGCTCTGTGTGTGTGTGTGTGTGTGTGTGTGTGTGTGTGTGTGTGTGTGTGTGTGTGTGTGTGTGAGTTTTTTGTGTGAGTGTTTGTGTTAATTGCTAATCACCAACGTGTGGGTTTGCTTTCTTTTACATGCTGCTTTAGCACCGAAAAAAATCTTGATTAATGACATGATCCGTCACCCAGGCAATATGATGATTAACGACATGATTCATCACCATGGCGATATGATGGAAATAAAGCCATTAATTTTACTGATCAGATGACAGAGGGGTGGAGATGGGGGTGAGAGAGATAGACAGGCTGAGTGTTACATGGAAAAATGTGAAGAGAGAGAGTGTAGGAGGGAAATCTGGTTAAAGTGTGAAGGGAAGGAGAAAAAGAAGCATTCAGAATATGTGAAGACGATAAAGAATGAAGAGGGAAATTGAGATTGAATAGGAAATAAAATAAAATAAAGAAAGACAATGAAAAAGAGGAATGGAGCTTTTTAATTTGGAGTGTCACTCTTTCTCTCTACTCTACTCGACTCAGGACAGGATGTCACATCCCCACTTCTATGGTCTCTGTAGACATGGAGGGAAAGAGAAACCGTGGAAATGTCACGGCAGACTGATCAAGCCATCCCTCAGACTCAAACACTCTGCTTGTATCCTGGTGGTGTGCTCTTTAACTGCCTGCTGGGGCTATTTTTGAATGAAAGTGTCAAACGATTGGTAAAAGGTTTGGATCACACTGAAAGATATTTCACCAGGGACCTTTTTAAATGATGCGCCCAAGAAAATGAGAAGTAAGCATCTAACTGAGTGATGCAGTATAGCATGTGCATCTTAAAGGGGACCTATCATGCAAAATGCACCTTTGTACGTCTTTTATATATGAATATGTGTCCCCGGTGTGTCAGGGAACTCACCAAGTGTCAGAAAACACAACCCTCTCTCTTTTCCTCCGTACCCAAAATCTGTAAACACGGGGCTTTAACGGGTCTGATACAGACTGATACAGATTTGAAAATAGTCTGATGTCAGTGACGAGGAGCTCCGCCTATATGGCCAACTCTCCACCAATCAGGGGAATGAGAGGTTGCCATGGCATGGTAACAGCATGGTAACATGGCTTGTAACTCGGCCCTCTCCTTTGCAGGGGGGCGTGGTCAGCTGCAGCGCATGCAAAGACAGGGGTAGAGGAGAGCAAAATAGAGCGAAATGAGGCATGGCTAAAATGCATGATCTGTTTGGTATTTTGAAAAAGAGAACGTATAAATATACCTTATATAGGTATGGCCCTACAATATATTATTCAAATATAGCATGATAGGTCTCCTTTAAGGAAAAGCAGTTGTGAAACTGACAAAAATGTCAGCTGTGCCAATATATAATTTTTTTTATCAGCATTTCTTTAAAGATTAGGTTTAATTTTGAACCTGATTTGCAGATTGATTCCACACTCAATATGTTATGACCCACTTAAGTTAAGCACAAGTTGAATTATTATTTGTTTTTTGTGATCTGTATGGCCATCTTGAATGTAAGGGAGAGTGTGGAGACAAGACAAGACACAAGCTCTTCACCCTACCTAGGGAACCTTTCTAGTTTTTAAAAGAAAGAAAAGTTATTTGAGAAAATATTTGTAAAAGTCTGTTAGTTGTATATCTTTGAGTGACAGCAGCCTGCCAGTCTGAGCTTTGTAATGGGAATGAAGCAGACAGTGTGTTGATAGCTGGTGGCAATGAAGAGTGAGAACCATACCAACATCTAAACATATCAAAGAGACATTTACAGGTATATTTACATGCTTTTTAATACAGCTGAGCAGCTAATAATAGCTAGCTTCAGAGACATCAGTCCCAGCAACCAAGGGCTACCCGCACAGGGACAGCCGAGAGACCTTCTGGGAAACACCACAGAGTAGCTGTGCTGTGCAGAGACGAGACTTTCCAATGGTTTTGGCCAGCTGGCGGCAGGGAGCTGACGAGCATGTGGATGGCGGGCGGCTGGAGGCTGCTAGCTAGCAGGCTAGCGACCGGTTAGCGGGAGAGAGCTAACAGGTATGTGACAACTACTTGAATCAAAGTACAGTTCGGTTGAAACAAAAGGTGACAGCTGTTATTATAGTTAACCAATGTTTAAAAGAAAAAAAAAACACAAGAGGTTCTAACATGGACTGAAAACAGAGGACTTATTGTACACTCTAAAAACGAATTCAGGGGACCTTTCACCTCCACTTAATTAAATGCATGGTTGCAAGTTAAAAATGTGAGTTAATTGATTTAGATAAACATTTTAAGTTGCAAACATTAATTTATAAGTTGTGTTGACGTAATAATGTTGGTAATTACATCAACTTTATATTGTGTGTAATTTGAACTCTGCATTCTGCGTTAATTGACTTAAAACTAAATTCAAGTTGTAGTAAGTAATGCAATTGGCTTGATAACTTAATTGTTCTACACCTTGAGTTAAGGATTTCAAGTCCACTCCCACTTAACATGCCTGGACAAGTTCCGACAGTTAAGACAAATAGAAATATACAAAGGACATTTTAAGGTGAGTGTCATCTTTTGTCATTCAAATACAGTAGATAGCCTTGTAGTTGCACTGTATAGGCAAATTGCTGTTTGAGCAAAATTAGCAGCCTTTGAACTGAATAGTTCTGTGAGAGGAAGTAGTAGAGGCTACTGTGAGAGTAAAAATACTTTGGTTACTATTGTGATATCGCTTTTTATTAAAAATGAATCTCGGTGAAGCAGATCAAGGACATACTTCTTGAGGTAGGATCCTTATTTAGAGTTGTCATTGAAATGCAAGTTGTTGGCAGTCAGAATATATTAATTTAGGTAATTATACTATCAAAAATAGCACAATACAATTGAAGTACGCAGAGAACTAGCCACCCGCTGCCTTGTCGTGTACCTTGGAGAAAAGGAAGAGGACCTTTTCAAGGAGTTTAGCGACGTAATTAAAAATCTTGAAATAAAATCAAATCCATGGGCCCAGTGACACAGGACAAAAGCACTGCTCTCTGTCAGTTACATTTTGAAGCATATTGCACTTTTGACCACACCCCAATCAATAATATCTTAGCAACGTTCAGCATGGATAGGTGTTGACAGCAATGGCATGGGAAAAGGATTGTGTAACATTTGAAAAGTGGCTTCTGCTCTTCACCTAACCAGTTCAAGTATTGTATGGAACCTGCAAAAAAGATGAGAAGATACACTAAAACTTGCACGGTTGTGATTGACAAAATCTATCCACATGCATTTAAACACTAGGCAAAGTACTCAAAAGCACCTCTGTGTGTCTTCAGGACCACGTTGCCGTCATACCTCAATAAACATTGATGCAAACTGTTGTGTTGATTTTCTTTGTTGAGCCAAAGCATTTGTTTTTAGAGTGTAGGTGGAGAAGTGTCAAACAATGCCAGCATCCTCTCCTCGCGAGTGTGTGTTAGGAACCGTGACTCACTGATATGAGGACTCAAATGCACAACCCGGAGACGAAAAGGTTTGAAGAAAAATAAACTTTTATGGATCAAAAAACAAAGAAACACTCTTTACAGAGGGAGTGACAAAACGGTCACAAAACAAAACGCTCTCATGGAGGATATCAAAAAGGTACTTGGTCTCTCTATGGCTGCTTGGATCTAACTTCTTGGCATGACGAACAAGACGAACTGACAACAGACAACAGACAAGGGGAGACAGGACAATATATACAAGAGGTACGTGGGAACAGGTGGAAACAATCAGGGGCAGACGCTGACGATGGCGGAAAACAAGAACCAAGGAAGTAAAGGCACCTGGAATGAGACAAGGAGTACAAAATAAAACAGGAAGTGAAACAAACAAAACAAACATGAACGCGACAAATACATAACAAACTAACATAATTGACGGGACACAACAGTGTGACATATTGGCTGAAGTTACATTTCTTACCTGACTTGATTTGTGATCTGAATGGTTGGATGTCATCATCTTGAAAGACCAACATCTATGATCATAGTTTATTGGAAGTATTTATTTCTACAAAGTAGGGATAAAGCTGCGACTGTTACATAAATATGAATACTCTATTACACAAAAGCACACTAAAAACTGGGGGAACTGCTCCCTCGCCCTCCCTCCATTATTTAAAGTGAACATGCATGACCTGCATTTTTAGAATTCTGACAGTGAATCCATAATACATAAATGTACAATAGTGTCTGGGACTCACTGTGTGCAGCCTGAAGGAGTTTCATTGGATTCAGTGGATAGATGTTGTAAATCACAGACTAAAGACAAGCGTTGTAAAACATCAAAGAGTTTCAAAGAGTTTCATCAGTGCTGTTTGCAATGAAAAGCTTCTCTCCGTCTAAAAGAAGAATCACAGTTTCATTATCTGTTTGAGAGGGGTTTAACAATTCGGAACTAAATGACGCTGCCAATAAATGTTTATTGTGGAAATGTGTGTGTGTGTGTGTGTGTGTGTGTGTGTGTGTGTGTGTGTGTGTGTGTGTGTGTGTGTGTGTGTTTTGTGTGTGTGTGTGTGTCCTTCTAGGTGGAAACACCAGTGTGCATCCATTTTTTAGATTGATATGAAACACCAGATGTTTTGGTGTTTGAAGACAGGTGGTTCGAGAAGGCAGGAACTTCTGACTTTCATGCTGCTCCTCTGTGAATACAATGTGTGTGTGTGTGTGTGTGTGTGTGTGTGTGTGTGTGTGTGCGCGTGTGTGTGTGCGTGTGTGTGTGGTGTGTGTGTGTGTGTGTGTGTGTGTGTGTGTGTGTGTGTGTGTTAGAAAGTGAAAAGGCAAAATGAGAGTGTCATTGTAATGTGATATTAAAAGTGTGTATATGTGTCCTGTCTCATGTGTTTATTTACATGTGAGGTGTGTGTGTGTGTGTGTGTGTGTGTGCGTCTGTGTGTGTGTGTGTGTGTGTGTGTGTGTGTGTGCGTCTGTGTGTGTGTGCGTCACACATACTGTCATTTTACCTGTATCTAACTTCCTCACGTATGTCTAGCAGGAGGGATGGTATTAGTTGTTAGGCTTTCTATTCCTGGACCTCAGAGACATACAGCAACCTTTTTTGGCACTGACACACATACTTTGATCACCACACAACTGTGTTTGTGCAAGTGTGTGTTCAAAGAGTGTGAGTGTTTAATTATTTTGGTCCAATAAACACTCTTAGGTTGCTAAAGCTTTAGCAGGCATCTTTGTGATCTAATTAAATACTGGACACACAGCGCTGAAACTGCCATCAGCCCTTTTCGCTACACAACGGTAAGTTAATCAAGCGGCTCATTTGGAAAATAATCAGTGTTTGCTTTGAACACCGAAAAGTTTGTGCGAATAGAATTTCTCGTTTTCTCCTTCTGTTATTATTCTCTTATCATCTCGTCTTTAATTATTTTCTCTTCTCTCTTTTCTGTTTAATTTCCTTTATTTTCAAATGTTCTCCTCTCCTCCTGCCTCAACTCATTTTCCCGCTTTTTATTTCCCTCATTTCTCCTCCCCTTTCTTTTTCCTTTCAGCCTCTTTCTCACTTTTCTTTTCCCTCCTGCCTTTTTCTCCTTTCCTCTCCTTCCTTATTTTTTCCTTTCCTCTTTTCTCCTTGTTCTCCATTCCTCTTTCTTTATATATTTTTATTATCTTTCTCTTCTCTTCTCTGCCCTCCTTTCTTCATCATCTCTCAATTTTTGCCCCCAATTTCTTAGATCTGCTTCCCTCATATTTAGTCCTCATCATCTCAGGCCACAAGAGCTGGAACAGCTGGAACAGCTGGAGCAAATATGGCCAAACTCAAGTCAAAGGCTCTTATCAGGGAGTTTCTGAGTGTGTTCACGTGTGTATCTTTGTAAGAAAGGGTAAAAGAAAAAATGAGAGCTATTAAGAGAACATACGAACACAAGGCTGCCAATGTCCCTAGTGTTTGTGTGGTGTGTGTGTGTGTGTGTGTGTGTGTGTGTGTGTGTGTGTGTGTGTGTGTGTGTGTGTGTGTGGTGTGTGTGTGTGTGTGTGTGTGTGTGTGTGTGTGCACGTGTGTGTACACTGACCCACTTTGTCTGCCATGCAGCAGCTTGTGCAACAGAGCAGGATGTGCATTTTTTAACAGCAACAGTCTCCTGTGCTCTGCACCGAACACACACACGTGTGTGTGTGTGTGTGTGTGTGTGTGTGTGTGTGTGTGTGTGTGTGTGTGTGCGTGTGCGTGTGCGTGTGGTCTAGCCAGAATTATCAAGACCATCAATGCTAGCAACAGAAAACCTGTGTTTTTGATACTCTCTGATTCGACACAATACACAGCTATAAATTGAGATTTCCTGATTTGGCTGATGTTTTTGCATTTTATATTCTTTTTACAAAATTCTCTGAACAACATGTTACCATCCAGGCTGGTTTCAGAGTCGATGTTGAGGCAGGCAGAGGGGCATGACACAGCACGACGCAGCAGCACTTACAGTAAGTGCTTGAATTGAACAACTGAATGACTTTAGGCACTGCTGCAGTTTGTGAGAATAAATGCTTTTACACTCACAGTGCCATCTTGTATGAAATGTAATCACACTTTCTTCATGCTCCCGTCACTCTTTTCTCTCTCTCCATTCTTCTCTCAAAAGGAACTTTTGCAGGATGTAAAGTAAAGCTCATAAAAAAATGAAGCCCTTATGGAAAACAATAACAAGGATTGACACACATGAATTACTGTAACTTTAACAATGTAAGAAAGTGCATTACACAAGAAAAAAAACAAAAAGCAAATAAAAGCACAGGGGCCGACATATATAAATAAAAAGCATTTTTAGAAAGATCGATGTAAGTCCTTTTTTGTATAATTCCTAAACATTTTTTATTTTATTCACTTTTTCTTGTGGAGATCCGTTTGATGTGTAGCAAAGTTCAACATCTACAACACAGTACAACCATGCATATACTGTAAAGAAACATACATCTATGCATAATATACACATATGCTAATATTTGCATTCATGCATCCTAATGTATAAATATGCACACAAATACACAAACACACACACTCCAACACACACGCTTTAGGAAACGAGTTAATCACACAGTGAGTCATCAGACGATGATTGCTCTTCTGTTCTCTTCTTCTCTTTTCCTCTTTCCTCTTCCTCTTTTCTCTATGTTCCGGATAGTTGACAGATTAATGCGTTGGGTTATTTTAGTTTGTTGTACAGGATTGTAGCTTCTGTTCGGGCAGCTGTTTTAACAATAGGCCAATTTGAGTTACGGTGGTGTGTGTGTGTGTGTGTGTGGTGTGTGTGTGTGTGTGTGTGTGTGTGTGTGTGTGTGTGTGTGTGTGTGTGTGTGTGTGTGTGTGTGTGTGTGTGTGTGTGTGTGTGTGTGTGTGTGTGAGAAAGAGAGAAAGAGAGAAAGAAGTCACAGCACGCCAGTGGTTTTCCTCTAATAACTGTTAATAACTCTTTGATGATTGGCCTTCACATGCAAACAGAGAGCCATGACTAAGATTAGCCTGAGGACGAACACAACAATAAATCTAGGACAGATGAGGTGAGTGGTCAGACCATCAGATACTCTGAGCTGTAATTTCACATCCTTGCATCATCATTCATCTCTGCTGTCCAGGGAGTTTCTGTCCGTCTGTCTGAGTGTGCGTGTCTTTTTGTTACTTTCCTGTAATCATAATCTTACAGTAGGCTACATGCACACATGTGTGTTTTTTATCTAAGAGGTGTCAGTTTGTGCACACCTGTTACTTCCCATCTTCTTTTCTCTCACACGCTCATCAATATCTCCTAGGGGGTTGTCTCTTTGTGGTACAGTCTGATATCAGCCTGTCAATCATTCCTCTGATTCCCATTGCACAGTCACATTTGTTTTTTTAAACACTAACTATTCCACCTCAGCAAAGCAGAAAAACATATTTCTGATATTTTTAACACAGGTTTTTTCATTGGCAAATTAAAAATATGCATACCAAATGTAAAAACATTATTTATATTGATATACCATGTGTACTATCTTTACCTTTCAAGTGTCTTGTCTGCAAAGTTTCATTCTAACTGATGACTAAGTAAATAGTTGGCTGCTTATATTGCATCCATCCAGCATTCAATTCAACAATGGTTATATACAGTATGTGGTCAGCTAACAACAGACAACAACTCATGTTTCAGTTTTCTATTCATTCTTTCTTTCCCTCTCTGACATGTACTTTAACTTGCAGTGCTGGGATGTTGTTGTTATACATTATTAATACAGTTTAAGAGATAGCTGTGCATGACAACAGGAACATAACCATTTGATTAGAGTCTGTAAGCTAAACAGCTATCCAAAACATTACATTGAAATAAAGGACAGAGAGAGATTGAATTTCTACAATGTTTTTTTTCTTCCAAATCTCTCACTTATAGTTCTCTGAAGTAATGAGAAACAAGATCTTTTAGCCAGGCAGAACTTTATTCAACAACTGAAATGATTTAATCACAAATATTTCCTCTGATTAATTTTTCCTTAAATTATAATATTGTGAAATCTCATATTTCATTGTAAAATTATACATATGGAGGATGAGACTTAAATGTGTGTGTCTGTATATTTATGTATGTGAGAAAATTAAGCAGTGTTTTGCTGTTCAGCTAAATTAGACGACATGTTCCTCATATCTGTGACTCCAGAGGCTCCAGATGTTTGCAGATGATACTAAAGTTTTCAAGGAAATTAAGTGTAAGAGGATGCAGAAAAAACTCCAAGTCAGATCTCAGAGAAATGCAAAGATGGCTCCGAGTGTTGGCAGCTCGACTTCAATGCAGCAAAGTGCAAAGTAATGCACTTAGGTTTTCTGAATCAAAAATACGAGTATAATATGGGTGATAATTCAAACACTATAAACCTATCCGAGACTCAGAATGAAAAGGACCTTGGTGTGAATGTTGACAATACCCTGACATTTAGTGACCATATCCGTCGGGCAAGTAACAAAGCGAATGGTATCCTAGCAACGATCCGCAGGTCATACACTTATTTGGACTCTGACGTGGTACGTAGTTTATACATCTCTCTGGTACGGCCACTCCTCGAGTATGGGAATGTCGCTTGGTCCCCCATGTACAAAAAGCATGCTGAGCTCATCGATAAAATACAGAGAAGGGCAACGAAGCTGAACTAAAGGACCTACCATATCAAGAACGACTGCAAAGTCTTCAAATCCCGAGTATGTATAGAAGGGCGAGGGGAGATATGATCGAAGTTTTCAAATATCTCCACAACATCTACAAAACATCATGCCCACTACAACGGGATTATAACACCAGGATCGTGGACACTGCCTCAAGTTGAAGAAACAGTACTCAAGACTGGCTATCCGCCGCAACTTCTCCAGCCTGCGTGTGGTTGACTTGTGGAATGATCTGCCAGAAAGCGTTGTCACATCAAGACGGTTAACTGTCTCAAGTCCCGCCTCGACCACTACTGGTCAAACATCACCTTCATTTGGACTATGTGACTGTTGCCAGCATCCATAGTAAATAAAGAATCAGTGATCTACTTATTTATTTATGAGCGACTAAAAGGCCTTAGGCCTATTACAGCCGTATCCTATTGATTGATTGATTAAATACTGTCACAGCAGCTTATTACAGCTATAGCTATATTGACACACACACACACACACACACACACCCACACACCACACACACACACACACACACACACACACACACACACACACACACCACACACACACACACACACACACACCACACACCCACACCACACACACACACACACACACACACACACACACACACAAACATGCACTCACCTTGGGTCATTAAGGACTCAGTGTGTCCTGTAAGCAGTTTAGTTCCCTGGTGGACTGGTAATATACCTCTGTAGGTGTGTGTGTCGTCGTGTCAGCTGTTTTGTGCCTGTTAAGCCAGAGTTACAGTTTCTCAGATGGCTTGGGAACAGTTTGTTAGCTAGCTTAGGGCGAGGACGTTCTGAAAAATCATTACACAGAATATTGCTTAAAGGGAAATTTCTACTTTAAGGGTTATTTGTTTCAACTACCTAAAATGATTCTCCTTATGCAAAATGTGTTTTTTTATATTATGGATACTTCCAGTTTTATCTTCATCTAATTACGATTGATTGATCTTATTTATTTATCTATATTATCCTAATGGACTGTTTCTTATATTTGTGAACCTAAGGCTACTTGAATCACAGAAACTGTTTAACTCAACTATAATTCACTTGCAGAATAATCTACTAAATGTTATAAACATTACTGAAAATAAAACACATTGTCACGATTCTCATGTTATGTCACGTTTGTAGTTTTGTCTGTGTTGGTGTTTTTCTTGTCTTTGGGTTTCCTGTCTTATTGTGTTAAGTGTTCACCCCCGTTTCCTGCCTGTCTGCTTTCTGTCTGTTTCCCTCCCTGATTACCCGATTGTGTTCACCTGTTGTCCTTGTGTTTCTCCTCCCCTGCCCGGCTGTTTCTCGTGTCGTGATTACCCCTCCCTGTATTTAGTCTTGTCTCTTTCTGTGTTCAGGGTTGGGTCGTTGTTTGTTGGTGACGGAGTTCACCGGTGAGTGTTCCGTGTTGTCATTCATTTTTCATTATCCTTGAAATAAAGGTTTTCTCAAAGTTATCTGCATTTGGGTCCTGCTTCCTTCACTCGACCGTGACACACATATTCTTTGGTTTTGTTGCTGCAAAAGCAAGACGACACACTGTTATAAGCAACAAAGCTGAAGTTATTGATATAACAATGTATTAATCGGAAATAACAAGGTGCAACAAGACAACAACAAAAGATAACACTGCGTAAATCTCTGAAATCTTTATTTGTACTAAAACATGATGCTAATATACATCCAGTCAAAGGGCTGACAAATGAAGCTTAGCGCAAGTTCAGACAGGAAGACCTAACACTCCGTATTGCGCGTCATGGCAATACTTGCTCCCTGCATCTAAATGACAGGAGCGCCTCTCCTCAGCTAAACCTATCACGCCCCTTCATTACAGGGCTAATCATCGCACCTGTTAACCCCTCTATATATGCTCTCCCCTGTTCTATCAGCTGTCTTCCAGGTGTCAACGCGCAACCCTCCTCCACCCCTTCGCCTCCTGCTTCCAACTCAGGGCCAAGCTTAACCTTCTCCCTTCCAACCGGACCTAACCACTTATAACCACCACCAGTGTCTAGACCCAGGGGGGTTCATCGGAAATGGTTCTTCCCTTCCCGATTGATAGCCTACTAAAACTTGGGCCTAATCGCCAAAACAACATTCATTCATTTGTGATGAACTGTCATCATTATGTTCCATTGATATAATGTGACCGATAATAAATATGTATTCCATACATCATGTCTCTCCTGATTGAACTACTTTTCCTCAGTTTTTCTGACAAAATAAAATGTTTGTTGCCCACTGTTGCTCAAAATGTTAGATTTGTATGTGGATCGAATAAAGCATTTGTCCATGTTTGGAAAATACTCTGGTGCATTTGCAGGGGGATGAGGAGAGGACAAGTAGGTCTGTGTTGCTGCAATACTTCTTAGAAAAAAAGTAGAAAAGCTGAAGAGCAGAAAAGGTAGTACTCTGATCCATATTCCATATTTCCATTAATTTGACTGAAAACACGCCGCAACTGTTGATTCACTTTGAAGAATCACTCGTTCCTTGTCAGGAGTGTGTGCAGTAGGTTTTCTTTGCATACTTATATAGTTACATTACACGGTTTCTCTCTCTCTGTGTGTGTGTGTGTGTGTGTGTGTGTGTGTGTGTGTGTGGTGTGTGTGTGTGTGTGTGTGTGTGTGTGTGTTTGTAGGCTACTATCAGCAGCGCTTTACAGCCTCCTGAAGAAATTACACATTCAGTTTAAGGGCTCGTATTTCATTAACCTGTATTTGTCTGGGTTAAGCTGCTTGAGCAAACGTGCTGTTTTTCATTACTTTCTGTTCACACACACACACACACACACACACACACACACACACACACACACACACACACACACCCACACACACACACACCACACCACACACACACACACACACACACACCCACACACACAACACACACACACACACACACACACACACACACTAAAAGAGAACCACAGACATATTTATTTCATGCAACAGTTTGTTTATTTTGTTTAGTCCTCTAGGAAGGCTAAATAACACACAATACCAGTTGAGGAAGAATGAGGGTGCATTTAGCAGATGCATCACAGCTCTTGTTTTGATTTAAACATTCGGAAAGCATGCACATTCTTCCTCACGGCAGAAGGAAATACGAGGAGTTCATACCCGTAAAGTTATTAAACCAATTATTGAGGCAACGAGGGAGTTAGCAAGTGATTTGTTCTGCTTTCTCCCGAGTTTAATTATGCGTGCATTCTTTTATAGAAAATGTTGCACTGATAGTCCTAATGTAATTAAAAATGATATGGAAAACATGATTTTACTCAGCTGTGTCACTGCAGTTAGCAATCAAATAAAAGCTTTTGATTTGAGCTGTGAAATCAAGAAATAGCATCCTCATTAGTTATTGATTAATGTTGAAGAAATGTACAGCCTTGAAGCTTAAAAATAAGATCTTAATGTCCTGTTCTTCTAACATAATGCTGTTTGGCTGCTTATCTCAGATGTTTGTTTTCATTTAAAAACTGAACGTGTTTATTTGTAACATGACGAGACAAGATGTGTTTTAGTGTAAGGACTCACTGATGTGTTCAGCACATCTAATGCTTTATAAGGAAGCATAGCTGGGATTGCAAAATTGTAAAAAAGCAGGACATAACTAGTACACCAAATATCTAATAACTTTCATGAGCAGCTTCAACTCAGTGGGGTGTGTGTGTGAGTGTGTGTGTGTGCGTGTGTGTGTGTGTGTGTGTGTGTGTGTGTGTGTGTGTGTGTGTGTGTGTGTGTGTTAGAAAGTGAAATAGGCAAAATGAGAGTGTCATTGTAATGTGATATTAAAAGTGTGTATATGTGTCCTGTCTCATGTGTTTATTTACATGTGAGGTGTGTGTGTGTGTGTGTGTGTGTGTGCGTCTGTGTGTGTGTGTGTGTGTGTGTGTGTGTGCGTCTGTGTGTGTGTGCGTCACACATACTGTCATTTTACCTGTATCTAACTTCCTCACGTATGTCTAGCAGGAGGGATGGTATTAGTTTGTTAGGCTTTCTATTCCTGGACCTCAGAGACATACAGCAACCTTTTTTGGCACTGACACACATACTTTGATCACCACACAACTGTGTTTGTGCAAGTGTGTGTTCAAAGAGTGTGAGTGTTTAATTATTTTGGTCCAATAAACACTCTTAGGTTGCTAAAGCTTTAGCAGGCATCTTTGTGATCTAATTAAATACTGGACACACAGCGCTGAAACTGCCATCAGCCCTTTTCGCTACACAACGGTAAGTTAATCAAGCGGCTCATTTGGAAAATAATCAGTGTTTGCTTTGAACACCGAAAAGTTTGTGCGAATAGAATTTCTCGTTTTCTCCTTCTGTTATTATTCTCTTATCATCTCGTCTTTAATTATTTTCTCTTCTCTCTTTTCTGTTTAATTTCCCTTTATTTTCAAATGTTCTCCTCTCCTCCTGCCTCAACTCATTTTCCCGCTTTTTATTTCCCTCATTTCCTCCTCCCCTTTCTTTTTCCTTTCAGCCTCTTTCTCACTTTCTTTTCCCTCCTGGCCTTTTCTCCTTTCCTCTCCTTCCCTTATGTTTTCCTTTCCTCTTTTCTCCTTGTTCTCCATTCCTCTTTCTTTATATATTTTTATTATCTTTCTCTTCTCTTCTCTGCCCTCCTTTCTTCATCATCTCTCAATTTTTGCCCCCAATTTCTTAGATCTGCTTCCCTCATATTTAGTCCTCATCATCTCAGGCCACAAGAGCTGGAACAGCTGGAACAGCTGGAGCAAATATGGCCAAACTCAAGTCAAAGGCTCTATCAGGGAGTTTTGAGTGTGTTCACGTGTGTATCTTTGTAAGAAAGGGGTAAAAGAAAAAATGAGAGCTATTAAGAGAAACATACGTAACACAAGGCTGCCAATGTCCCTAGTGTTTGTGTGGTGTGTGTGTGTGTGTGTGTGTGTGTGTGTGTGTGTGTGTGTGTGTGTGTGTGTGTGTGTGTGCACGTGTGTGTACACTGACCCACTTTGTCTGCCATGCAGCAGCTTGTGCAACAGAGCAGGATGTGCATTTTTTAACAGCAACAGTCTCCTGTGCTCTGCACCGAACACACACACGTGTGTGTGTGTGTGTGTGTGTGTGTGTGTGTGTGTGTGTGTGTGTGTGTGGTGTGTTGGTGTGTTGTGTGCGTGTGCGTGTGCGTGTGGTCTAGCCAGAATTATCAAGACCATCAATGCTAGCAACAGAAAACCTGTGTTTTGATACTCTCTGATTCGACACAATACACAGCTATAAATTGAGATTTCCTGATTTGGCTGATGTTTTTGCATTTTATATTCTTTTTACAAAATTCTCTGAACAACATGTTACCATCCAGGCTGGTTTCAGAGTCGATGTTGAGGCAGGCAGAGGGGCATGACACAGCACGACGCAGCAGCACTTACAGTAAGTGCTTGAATTGAACAACTGAATGACTTTAGGCACTGCTGCAGTTTGTGAGAATAAATGCTTTTACACTCACAGTGCCATCTTGTATGAAATGTAATCACACTTTCTTCATGCTCCCGTCACTCTTTTCTCTCTCTCCATTCTTCTCTCAAAAGGAACTTTTGCAGGATGTAAAGTAAAGCTCATAAAAAAATGAAGCCCTTATGGAAACAATAACAAGGATTGACACACATGAATTACTGTAACTTAACAATGTAAGAAAGTGCATTACACAAGAAAAAAAACAAAAAGCAAATAAAAGCACAGGGGCCGACATATATAAATAAAAAGCATTTTTAGAAAGATCGATGTAAGTCCTTTTTTGTATAATTCCTAAACATTTTTTATTTTATTCACTTTTTCTTGTGGAGATCCGTTTGATGTGTAGCAAAGTTCAACATCTACAACACAGTACAACCATGCATATACTGTAAAGAAACATACATCTATGCATAATATACACATATGCTAATATTTGCATTCATGCATCCTAATGTATAAATATGCACACAAATACACAAACACACACACTCCAACACACACGCTTTAGGAAACGAGTTAATCACACAGTGAGTCATCAGACGATGATTGCTCTTCTGTTCTCTTCTTCTCTTTTCCTCTTTCCTCTTCCTCTTTTCTCTTATGTTCCGGATAGTTGACAGATTAATGCGTTGGGTTATTTTAGTTTGTTGTACAGGATTGTAGCTTCTGTTCGGCAGCTGTTTTAACAATAGGCCAATTTGAGTTACGGTGTGTGTGTGTGTGTGTGTGTGTGTGTGTGTGTGTGTGTGTGTGTGTGTGTGTGTGTGTGTGTGTGTGTGTGTGTGTGGTGTGTGTGTGTGTGTGTGTGTGTGTGTGTGTGTGAGAAAGAGAGAAAGAGAGAAAGAAGTCAACAGCACGCCAGTGGTTTTCCTCTAATAACTGTTAATAACTCTTTGATGATTGGCCTTCACATGCAAACAGAGAGCCATGACTAAGATTAGCCTGAGGACGAACACAACAATAAATCTAGGACAGATGAGTGAGTGGTCAGACCATCAGATACTCTGAGCTGTAATTTCACATCCTTGCATCATCATTCATCTCTGCTGTCCAGGGAGTTTCTGTCCGTCTGTCTGAGTGTGCGTGTCTTTTTGTTACTTTCCTGTAATCATAATCTTACAGTAGGCTACATGCACACATGTGTGTTTTTTATCTAAGAGGTGTCAGTTTGTGCACACCTGTTACTTCCCATCTTCTTTTCTCTCACACGCTCATCAATATCTCCTAGGGGGTTGTCTCTTTGTGGTACAGTCTGATTATCAGCCTGTCAATCACTTCCTCTGATTCCATTGCACAGTCACATTTTGTTTTTAAACACTAACTATTCCACCTCAGCAAAGCAGAAAAACATATTTCTGATATTTTAACACAGGTTTTTTCATTGGCAAATTAAAAATATGCATACAATGTAAAAACATTATTTATATTGATATACCATGTGTACTATCTTTACCTTTCAAGTGTCTTGTCTGCAAAGTTTCATTCTAACTGATGACTAAGTAAATAGTTGGCTGCTTATATTGCATCCATCCAGCATTCAATTCAACAATGGTTATATACAGTATGTGGTCAGCTAACAACAGACAACAACTCATGTTTCAGTTTTCTATTCATTCTTTCTTTCCCTCTCTGACATGTACTTTAACTTGCAGTGCTGGGATGTTGTTGTTATACATTATTAATACAGTTAAGAGATAGCTGTGCATGACAACAGGAACATAACCATTTGATTAGAGTCTGTAAGCTAAACAGCTATCCAAAAACATTACATTGAAATAAAGGACAGAGAGAGATTGAATTTCTACAATGTTTTTTTTCTTCCAAATCTCTCACTTATAGTTCTCTGAAGTAATGAGAAACAAGATCTTTTAGCCAGGCAGAACTTTATTCAACAACTGAAATGATTTAATCACAAATATTTCCTCTGATTAATTTTTCCTTAAATTATAATATTGTGAAATCTCATATTTCATTGTAAAAATTATACATATGGAGGATGAGACTTAAATGTGTGTGTCTGTATATTTATGTATGTGAGAAAATTAAGCAGTGTTTTGCTGTTCAGCTAAATTAGACGACAGTTCCTCATATCTGTGCTCCAGAGGCTCCAGATGTTTGCAGATGATACTAAAGTTTTCAAGGAAATTAAGTGTAAAGAGGATGCAGAAAAACTCCAGTCAGATCTCAGAGAAATGCAAAGATGGTCCGAGTGTTGGCAGCTCAAATTCAATGCAGCAAAGTGCAAAGTAATGCACTTAGGTTTTCTGAATCGAAAATACGAGTATAATATGGGTGATAATTCAAACACTATAAACCTATCCGAGACTCAGAATGAAAAGGACCTTGGTGTGAATGTTGACAATACCCTGACATTTAGTGACCATATCCGTCGGGCAAGTAACAAAGCGAATGGTATCCTAGCAATGATCCGCAGATCATACACTTATTTGGACTCTGACGTAGTACGTAGTTTATACATCTCTCTTGTACGGCCACTCCTCGAGTATGGGAATGTCGCTTGGTCCCCCATGTACAAAAAGGATGCTGAGCTCATCGAGAAAATACAGAGAAGGGCAACGAAGCTGGTTCCAGAACTAAAGGACCTACCATATCAAGAACAACTGCAAAGTCTTAAAATCCCGAGTATGTATAGAAGGGCGAGGGGAGATATGATCGAAGTTTTCAAATATCTCCACAACATCTACAAAACATCATGCCCACTACAACGGGATTATAACACCAGGATTCGTGGACACTGCCTCAAGTTGAAGAAACAGTACTCAAGACTGGCTATCCGCCGCAACTTCTTCAGCCTGCGTGTGGTTGACTTGTGGAATGATCTGCCAGAAAGCGTTGTCACATACAAGACGGTTAACTGTCTCAAGTCCCGCCTCGACCACTACTGGTCAAACATCACCTTCATTTTGGACTATGTGACTGTTGCCAGCATCCATAGTAAATAAAGAATCAGTGATCTACTTATTTATTTATGAGCGACTAAAAGGCCTTAGGCCTATTACAGCCGTATCCTATTGATTGATTGATTAAATACTGTCACAGCAGCTTATTACAGCTATAGCTATATTGACACACACACACACACACACACACACACACACACACACACACACACACACACACACACACACACACACACACACACACACACACACACACACACACACACACACACACACACACACACACACACACACACACACACACACACACACACACACACACACACACAAACATGCACTCACCTTGGGTCATTAAGGACTCAGTGTGTCCTGTAAGCAGTTTAGTTCCCTGGTGGACTGGTAATATACCTCTGTAGGTGTGTGTGTCGTCGTGTCAGCTGTTTTGTGCCTGTTAAGCCAGAGTTACAGTTTCTCAGATGGCTTGGGAACAGTTTGTTAGCTAGCTTAGGGCGAGGACGTTCTGAAAAATCATTACACAGAATATTGCTTAAAGGGAAATTTCTACTTTAAGGGTTATTTGTTTCAACTACCTAAAATGATTCTCCTTATGCAAAATGTGTTTTTTTATATTATTGGATACTTCCAGTTTTATCTTCATCTAATTACGATTGATTGATCTTATTTATTTATCTATATTTATCCTAATGGACTGTTTCTTATATTTGTGAACCTAAGGCTACTTGAATCACAGAAACTGTTTAACTCAACTATAATTCACTTGCAGAATAATCTACTAAATGTTATAAACATTACTGAAAATAAAACACATTGTCACGATTCTCATGTTATGTCACGTTTGTAGTTTTGTCTGTGTTGGTGTTTTTCTTGTCTTTGGGTTTCCTGTCTTATTGTGTTAAGTGTTCACCCCCGTTTCCTGCCTGTCTGCTTTCTGTCTGTTTCCCTCCCTGATTACCCGATTGTGTTCACCTGTTGTCCTTGTGTTTCTCCTCCCCTGCCCGGCTGTTTCTCGTGTCGTGATTACCCCTCCCTGTATTTAGTCTTGTCTCTTTCTGTGTTCAGGGTTGGGTCGTTGTTTGTTGGTGACGGAGTTCACCGGTGAGTGTTCCGTGTTGTCATTCATTTTTCATTATCCTTGAAATAAAGGTTTTCTCAAAGTTATCTGCATTTGGGTCCTGCTTCCTTCACTCGACCGTGACACACATATATTCTTTGGTTTTGTTGCTGCAAAAGCAAGACGACACACTGTTATTAAGCAACAAAGCTGAAGTTATTGATATAACAATGTATTAATCGGAAATAACAAGGTGCAACAAGACAACAACAAAAGATAACACTGCGTAAATCTCTGAAATCTTTATTTGTACTAAAACATGATGCTAATATACATCCAGTCAAAGGGCTGACAAATGAAGCTTAGCGCAAGTTCAGACAGGAAGACCTAACACTCCGTATTGCGCGTCATGGCAATACTTGCTCCCTGCATCTAAATGACAGGGAGCGCCTCTCCTCAGCTAAACCTATCACGCCCCTTCATTACAGGGCTAATCATCGCACCTGTTAACCCCTCTATATATGCTCTCCCCTGTTCTATCAGCTGTCTTCCAGGTGTCAACGCGCAACCCTCCTCCACCCCTTCGCCTCCTGCTTCCAACTCAGGGCCAAGCTTAACCTTCTCCCTTCCAACCGGACCTAACCACTTATAACCACCACCAGTGTCTAGACCCAGGGGGGTTCATCGGAAATGGTTCTTCCCTTCCCGATTGATAGCCTACTAAAACTTGGGCCTAATCGCCAAAACAACATTCATTCATTTGTGATGAACTGTCATCATTATGTTCCATTGATATAATGTGACCGATAATAAATATGTATTCCATACATCATGTCTCTCCTGATTGAACTACTTTTCCTCAGTTTTTCTGACAAAATAAAATGTTTGTTGCCCACTGTTGCTCAAAATGTTAGATTTGTATGTGGATCGAATAAAGCATTTGTCCATGTTTGGAAAATACTCTGGTGCATTTGCAGGGGGATGAGGAGAGGACAAGTAGGTCTGTGTTGCTGCAATACTTCTTAGAAAAAAAGTAGAAAAGCTGAAGAGCAGAAAAGGTAGTACTCTGATCCATATTCCATATTTCCATTAATTTGACTGAAAACACGCCGCAACTGTTGATTCACTTTGAAGAATCACTCGTTCCTTGTCAGGAGTGTGTGCAGTAGGTTTTCTTTGCATACTTATATAGTTACATTACACGGTTTCTCTCTCTCTGTGTGTGTGTGTGTGTGTGTGTGTGTGTGTGTGTGTGTGTGTGTGTGTGTGTGTGTGTGTGTGTGTGTGTGTGTGTGTTTGTAGGCTACTATCAGCAGCGCTTTACAGCCTCCTGAAGAAATTACACATTCAGTTTAAGGGCTCGTATTTCATTAACCTGTATTTGTCTGGGTTAAGCTGCTTGAGCAAACGTGCTGTTTTTCATTACTTTCTGTACACACACACACACACACACACACACACACACACACACACACACACACACACACACACACACACACACACACACACACACACACACACACACACACACACACACACACACACACACACACACACACACACACACACACACACACACACACACACACACACTAAAAGAGAACCACAGACATATTTATTTCATGCAACAGTTTGTTTATTTTGTTTAGTCCTCTAGGAAGGCTAAATAACACACAATACCAGTTGAGGAAGAATGAGGGTGCATTTAGCAGATGCATCACAGCTCTTGTTTTGATTTAAACATTCGGAAAGCATGCACATTCTTCCTCACGGCAGAAGGAAATACGAGGAGTTCATACCCGTAAAGTTATTAAACCAATTATTGAGGCAACGAGGGAGTTAGCAAGTGATTTGTTCTGCTTTCTCCCGAGTTTAATTATGCGTGCATTCTTTTATAGAAAATGTTGCACTGATAGTCCTAATGTAATTAAAAATGATATGGAAAAACATGATTTTACTCAGCTGTGTCACTGCAGTTAGCAATCAAATAAAAGCTTTTGATTTGAGCTGTGAAATCAAGAAATAGCATCCTCATTAGTTATTGATTAATGTTGAAGAAATGTACAGCCTTGAAGAGCTTAAAAATAAGATCTTAATGTCCTGTTCTTCTAACATAATGCTGTTTGGCTGCTTATCTCAGATGTTTGTTTTCATTTAAAAACTGAACGTGTTTATTTGTAACATGACGAGACAAGATGTGTTTTAGTGTAAGGACTCACTGATGTGTTCAGCACATCTAATGCTTTATAAGGAAGCATAGCTGGGATTGCAAAATTGTAAAAAAGCAGGACATAACTAGTACACCAAATATCTAATAACTTTCATGAGCAGCTTCAACTCAGTGGGGAAAGAATACACAAATGTGCTAGTTGGCTTTTTTAGTGTTATGTAAACCGAAATACTGAGACCACTTGTTGACGATCTGTGTCTTGGCTTTTTAAGTAACTCTATATCCTTTGTAAGAGCATATAAACACACTTTAGTTTCCTATCTGTGGCTCTTTTCCTGCTGAGTCATCATAAATCGAAACTCTGTTGTAGCCTCTGAAGTAAACCGTGGCAGCAGAAGCCTCGGAGCCTTTTCTACTGAGAAGATCAATATCATCGGAATGAACTGTACTCAAACTCACAGAGGTATTTCTCATTATGTCTGTGCCCGTGTTGCTTTCTGAAGTGAAACAGAGTCTACCAGAGAGCTAATGGAGCTGCTCTGATGGGAGGAAACCCCAACAAAGAAACAAGTGCAATGTTCTTAACTGATTTGAGTGTGGGATTGTGCAAGGTTAAAAGGACGAGCGAGGCAGGAGTGTGTGTGAGATAGAGAGTGTGTGTTATGTGCAGAATCAGCAAAGTGTGTATGTGCAGGTGTGTGTGTGTGTGTGTGTGTGTGTGTGTGTGTGTGTGTGTGTGTGTGTGTGTGTGTGTGTGTGTGTGTGTGTGTGTGTGTGTGTGTGTGTGTGTGTGTGTGGGGAGAGTTGGTGTAGCCTGTGTGTGTGTCAGAGGAGGCTCCAGGGGATGTGGCAGCAGTTTCCTGCTTCCCTCCATCGCTTCCTAAAAAATCCATTCCAGCCGCTGCAGAGCTTCTTTCTCCTCCTCGTGTCCTCTCTCTTTCGCCCTCTCACACTCTCTTATCTCTCCCTTAATCCACATCCATCATTTACTCCTTCAAGACAGTCCGGGGGGAAGCAAATCAGACAGATAGAGCGTCAGTTTTCGCCATTGATCTCAGAAGCAACAGTGCAACTGGATTCTGTTTACGGCGATCATGTGTATTGAACATGGCGCTGACAAACATCTTTGCCTCAGGGGAAATGCCCGTGGACCTTGTGGTTTTTTATCCTAAAGCTAGCAAGTCTATGAAAGTAGAGTACTATAGTTCAGGCTTTTAAATGTGTTTGCAAACAGGAAAAGAAACTACTGAACTTCTGAATGATCCAATTAATCATTGCACTCCGATAATATTGTCAGAAGGATTGGAGTAGTAGGAGCAGAGATATCCTCTTTCTTACGTCACACTTTCTTCTACTATGCCAAAACCTGGCATACCCACAATGCAACATTACAGTTGAGAGTTTGCAAAACGTATCAGTTTGACTGTGATGTATAACAACACTTTATTGAATGGCTCTACTGCATGGCTGTTGTAAAGTTATTGTCCATCCACGTGATTACATTGTTCTCTTCTTCTGCTGCCAAATGCTTCTCTCCGTCCACACCCCCGACTGCTGTTCTTTGCATAGCAGTAGCGGATGGAACAGGCATTATTTCTCAATTTCTTTTGTCAACTTTAATGGAATACTTTTTTTCTGTTGCTGTGGTTTCTAATTTTGCTGGTTAACAGTTACTAACAAAACACTTGATATAAACAATCATACAAATATGTGTTAAAATGCTTGTTTCTATTTCAGTCTGGCTTTGTTGCAGACGGACTAAGAATCAAATCCTACTGCAGGCTGTTTCTTGAACAAAGGTCAGAGGTCACAAGAGCTTTCTTGTTATTCTGTGTCCAAGTGTTTGTGACAGGCAGAAGAGGTCGTACCGAGGTGGAAATATTGGCAGAGAGTTTGCATCACAGCACGTACAAACAAGGAGTCTGTAACACTTTATTCATTTCATTTAAACACACATGTATACTTCAGCAGTGCAGAAGGTAATAATAAAAAAAGTCAGCGGAGGATAATTTATGAATCAGTAGGATGTAGTAACGGCAGACATGACATGGATGATAAAGCAATAGACTTTTTACTATTTGAATAAATTGTAACTGACAAGTGTAATTTATTTTTTTCTACATGCATTTATTAAGCTATTGTAGAGGCAATTTAGATCCCGATGAAGTCCATATTCTTTCAAAGAAGACACACACACTCCCACTCACACACACCCAGTGATATCTATTGGCTACATACATCTTCATTAGTGTCCAGTCATATCTCTGCTCTTATCACACGTTGGGACTCCAGTTGCTTTGTTTCTCCCTCATGCATGTTCAAATCTCTGAGTATTAACACTGTCATAATCTGGCATAATGACTGATAGATGCTCAGAGGAGTGTTTAATTATATTTCCAGTTAATCATGGCTATGCTTGCTTAACCTCACACAGGAAACATTTTCCGAGAAGATGGAGAAATGGAGAGCCCCGATTGACAAATAAGACTCAATTTCCATTTTATTGCAATAAGTGAAATTTATGGTAACAATTTTTCCCGACTGATGCTGAGTTTGAAGGCACATCGGCACTAAACGGAACATGGTCTATGTAAATATTACCTTTCAAAGAACTGAAAAACAAACAGAAAAACCTTTTCATATGTAAACATTTTTGTTAATACAATGTTAAAGTAAAAATAATAATAAATACAATTAATTTCATTTGCCATAGTCTACTGCCAATCCCTGTTTTTTTATATTTTGGGAAATGTTCTTAGCCTAATGAACATTACATTACTGTACATGTCACTTGTTAGACGCTTTTATCCAAAGTGCCTGACATACTCAATACTGTGGGCAATCACCACAGGAGCAATTTGTGGTGAAGTGTCTTGCCCAGGGACACAACGACATGCGGACTGCAGTGGGGTTTGAACCTGTGACCCCCTGATCCGAACAGCAACGCTCAACCCACTGCACCACACGCCTCCCTTTGCGTTCATAGAGTATCCAATAATCAAGTGCAAACACTGCAAACACACATTCATACACAAACAATAGTCAGTGCCCACATAGCTTCATATCACATCTCTGTTAAGTGAAATAACTAGCACAAATTGATCAAATATTTGATATTTCACAAAGCCACAAATGTAAACCTATTCGAGCGCTAAAAAAGAAGTCAGGGGACATCCAAAGTAAGAAGGATTTTCATCTAGGAGCCATGAAGCTGTGTTCAAACAGATCCATATAAATACATCTCATAATGTGCCTGTCACACACACGTCTCAGTGTCATCGATCTTTCAGCCATTCAAATCATAAACAGGCTTCAGTACAGTTTTTAATTCCTTAATTTGAAAATCAGTTTTCAGGGTAATTGTTATTGATGAAGAACACACATCTGTCCCATTTTGTGATTTATAGTTCTAGTTTGTTGCTTTTGGGGCTTTGACAACGTATTTCCCTCTAAGTATTCAGCTCACGCTGTTTTGACATCTCACTCCTGAGTTGTTTTGCCTTCAAGACAGATTAGCCGGCCACTGATTTGAAAACAAGCATAAAGAAGTAGTTTGCTAAGATGTGTTTGATTACAGTCATTCGTATCCATTGCCTCTTTGTCTTTATGATCACCTCCTCTGATACTGTTTACTCAGAAGCTGCTCTATTTAGCAGCCATGTATCACTCCAATGCTCTCTCCTACTGTTCACTGCCGCACACATTTCTTATTTATCTCAGTAGAAAGTCGCGAACTGAGCTCAGATTTCTCTTGGATGGGGTCTTTACTCACTCAACCAGAGGCTAACTAGCTAATTAAATCTCAGGCTACCTGCTGTGTTTGCCCTTGAGGAAGCAGCGCTTTAGTACCAGGGAATGAGAGCAGATTTTAGGTTGGATCCATGTGCGTTTGTCAATCTGTGCATAAAGCCTTCCTTACTTCCTGAATGTATAGCACTGCAAGCTAAAATCTCGATATAAACATATTAACACTTCTCTGAAAGTTTTAGAAAAACATTATCATGGATTTCAATGTAGAGTATGAGTCAGATCTGTTGTAGTAAGTAGTAAAATCGCTGAGTTGCATATTTAACTGGTGGACCTCTGTAAGACAAACTGGGTGGTGATTTACACCACGCATTATAAAAGGCCATTTCACACATTTTGACCTCTATAATCTGTACAGAATGAGCATTGCCATGGTTATTTGGTTAATTCGAAAGGAATATGGTGATTATTGTTATGTTCATTTATATTTCTCTTGCAAAATCAGTATTGTTTAGGATGAATGTGAAACGTATCCACACAATTTGATTTAGCACTTTGTTGAAAACTGTAAAACACACAAAAACAAGCTTATAACAACAAATAATGCTTATGTTCATGCTTTTATGTACATCTAATGAATGGTCTACCGCTTAAGTTCATTTCTTTTCATGAGTTCAAATGATGGAATGGAAGTATTGAGTTCTGGAATGGAATCCTGGTTCTAGAGATCTAGAACCCCAACACAGAGGGAGTGTTCTCATTCCCATTCCTGACTGAACTCACTCATTCAATCTCAAGAGACAAACAAGTCAACAACCAACAGACTGAGAAGAACCTCTTTTAAATAACAAATTCAAAGTGACTGACAGAAGCGGGGCGATGTCAAGCTCAGTGTTTAATGATCTCCGCCTAGAGGGAGACTTTTGCGATGCAGTCATCAGAGTCAAGGATGTCGAATTTCAAATTCACAAAGTCATCCTGTGTAAATGCAGCAAGTACTTCCTGTAAGTAGAAAAATGAAAGCAAATTGACAACAGTTTATGATCCACGTGTAAGGGGCACAGTAATCACATGTAATTAGTAACTCTTGGATTCATGGAGCATTTCTGATTAGACAAATTTGACATAGGAGAGATATCTGATTGACCAATACCGATTCTGAGTAATCAATTTAAAAAATACATTTTAACGATTTCTATTAACAAAAACTGTTTGTTTTTTTTAATCCTATTTTGAATCCCCCCCTCCATCCTTCAGAGCTTTCTTCAGACGCTGGTCAGCTCCAGGTCAGCAGGTCTTCAATATAGATGGCCTGTCTGCGGACATGATGGCGCTTATCATTGAGTTTGCATACACTGGCAATGTTCATGTGACTGGGGACAATGTGGAGGAGCTCCTGCTTGCAGCGGATCAGCTCGATGTCCCAGGCATCGTGCAAAATTGTTGCGACTTCATGGAGGAGCAGCTCTCCGTAAAGAACTGCATTGGCATCCATCGGTTTACCAAAACCATCAACTGCTCCCGACTGCAACACAAGGCCTTCAGCTATGTCCTTGATCACTTTGCGGAGGTTGTTTTCTCCCAAGAGTTCCAGCAGCTTTCTGTGGAAAATATCATTGAGATCATGGGTAGAGACGAACTCAACGTGAAGGAAGAGAGCACTGTGTTTGAGGCCATCATTCTCTGGATTGCCTATTCACCGGAAGAGCGTAAAGGGCACTTTGCTACACTCCTTTCCAAGGTATGATACATTTCTTTCACTACATGTTGTTGAAATTAACATCTTCAGCAACAGGGAAACAGAGGCCAGGTCTATTAAGTTCAAATAAAAGATTCTGTCCTGTTTTCCCTGAGCAGGTCCGGCTGGCCTTGATGAGTGCGGACTATTTAAAGAGCAATGTGAGGTCTAATGAGCTGGTGAAAAACAACATTAAGTGCACGCTCATGGTTAGAAAAGCCCTTGATATCATCACTCGCATCAGACCAAACTATAGTTCTGTCCTCTGCAACCATCTCGCCCGTCCTCGCCTGCCGAACGCCGTCCTGCTGGCCATCGGAGGCTGGAGTGGTGGGGATCCAACTAACGGCATCGAGGCGTACGACATCCGCACAGACAGCTGGGTGAACGTGTCAAACGGTAACGAGCGTCCCCGAGCCTATCACGGCACTGCCTTCCTCAACGGGGATATCTACTGTGTTGGTGGCTTTGACAGGGTGGAGCATTTCAACAGTGTTCGCAGGTATGACTCGAACACACACACCTGGCACGAGGTGGCATCGATGTACTACCGCCGCTGCTATGTGAGCGTCACCGTGCTGAACGGATGCATCTATGCCATGGGAGGTTATGACGGACATACACGACTCAACACAGCGGAGCGTTACATGCCCGAGACCAACCAGTGGAGTCTGATTGCACCCATGAGCGAGCAAAGGAGCGACGCGAGCTGCACAACACTCCATGGCAAGGTTGGTGAAGTCAAAGAGCAGCTGGGATTACCTTGACAGAGTAACAGAAAGTCATATTGCCTGTTTGAAACAAGAGTGTAATGATTATTGTAAAGAAAACCAAACTCTAAGATATTAGCAAAGGTCCACAAGTAGCCGACTGCTTGACCTTTTGCAGTTATATTGAGGTAAGCGAAATAATTGGCTCGAGGATGGTGGCAGAGTAGAGGTCTTAAGCAACTGGAAGAATATATGATTGTATGTGCTTGGAAGTGATTAGAGATGTGCATGGCAGTATTACATACTGACGTTAATTGTGTGAGGTTGTTGTAAGCAGGAAGATCAACAGGTTGAACATTTATGCATAAACAAGTTATTATGTTTATGGACCTAGTTGTCATTTCTCACATTGATGGATTTATTTAAAGTTTGAAAGCATACTGTGTAAAGCTTGTCCATCGCTCTAAAATAACAACTGAAATACATATTGGCATGCTTATATTCACTGTTAAACGCTGAATGAAATTAGATTTTTTTTGAGCTAACACCTACATTCCCTACACTGCTCCCCGCGCGCCGTTCAAAATGGCAGCACACTGCTCCTAACACTAGGATGGGTCAAATGCAGAGAAACAATTTCCCCACAGGGATTAATAAAGTATATCAAAATAAAAAATAAAAATATTGTTGTTAAACCTTTTAACAAGGTCCCAATTCATTTACAACATATTTTTTCCTTTGCCCAAAAAAAGTGTTTCATACAACATACACACAAACAAATGAATAACAGTTGCAGCCAAGAAAAGTCCACATTTTACTGAAACATTTCCTGTTCTCACCAGGTTTACATTTGTGGAGGTTTCAATGGAACCGAGTGCCTGCAAACAGCTGAATCTTACTGCCCAGAGACCAACCAGTGGACAGCGATCGCACTCATGAACTGCCGCCGCAGTGGCGTTGGGATCATTGCACATGAAGACCATATCATTGCAGTAAGTACATTGAACACTGATGATGTTCAAATAATAATATAAGTTTTGGTCAGCATTCTGTTTTTTAGACTCAGAAAAACCTTTGAGCCTCTCAAGTGTGTTGAGAGGCTGGCTCCGATCTCCATTAAAAAAAATCTAACCATGATTTCTCTGCTTTTCCCCCCAAAGGTCGGTGGCTTTGACGGCACCAACCGTCTGCGCAGTGCTGAGGCTTACGACACCCGGAGAAACACCTGGCACGAACTGTCCTCCATGTTGTCTCCCCGAAGCAACTTTGGCATTGAAGTGCTCGAAGGTCGTATCTTTGTTGTTGGTGGCTTCAACGGCTTCAACACCTCCTATGACGTTGAATACTACAACGCAATAACGGATGAGTGGTGCAAAGCCTGTGACATGGAGATATTCCGCAGCGCCCTGAGCTGCTGTGTGGTGTCCGGACTCCCCAACATGGCTGAGTACGCGTTGCCTCGTGACGCACTGCCGCTTTTGCATGTGGACGACGATTCTGTGGAGGTTTCAGAGTCGGTTGAATCTGTCTGAAAGTGCCTTGCTTCACCATGAAATAAATGTCCTTGAGCATTATACTGTTGCTACTCCATTTACTGTACTCCCTGAACTTCTGAGTTTGTGGGAACTTGTACATGTTGTGCTAGTGAAGAGGGTGCTGTGTCTAACCTGCAGAGACATGGTTTGATGTAGAGTAAACCATGCATTAATAATCCCTACATTTGATTAAATGTTCTGCACTGTTCTGTCCCCCATAGTATCAAGGACCATTCAGGAGCCTACTTTTTTAAGGTGTACTAGTATTCATTTTCTGAGGTAACCAAAACTTAAATATTAAACAGTTTACTGTTATATGGAAAATGTGTATAAAGGATTTTGTATCTACTTCCCCCGACAAAGAGGTTTTTATATTGCGATATATGTGCAATAATACAATTGTTATATCAGGTATTTGTTTTTCAAGGACAACAACATGATGAATGGTCATTACAATTTTATTTTGTACAGCTTTCAGAGTAATTGTCCCCGATAAAGGGAGCACTAATGGGTCATTTTGGCCTTCTTTAATACGGCGCCTCAAACACTAGGACAAATACATAATATTGCATTACTGACTGACCGAGAGACAAATATCTAAGTGGACTTAAATGGAAATAGGTAAGGAAAAAGAGTTTAGGTGGACAGAGAAATAAAAACACGAGCGATTCAGTCAGAAGAATATAAATTGGTGCTGTTACATGACTTTCTGGCAGATGTCAAGGACTGGATGTTCCACAATCTCCTCCAACTAGATTTGGACAAAACTGGGATTATTCAGGGGGAAGAAAAGCTTGAATGACTTCAGTCTGTCCTTCTCTGTTTTGCCGCATACACCCCCCTGCCCTCTCTCTCCCTCCCCTAATCTCTCTCTTCCTCTCTTTCTCCCCTCTCTATTCTCTCTTTTTTGTCTTTCTCTTTATCTCACAGACAAAGCATTGCTTGCCAGTTTTTGGACAGAGTCACCTTGAGTGTGTTGTCTTAGTGTTTTTGGGACATTCTTATAGGAAAATAGGTCTTCGTACTGTACAGTATGTGTTCTCTATAATAGGAGGGGAAGACATTTGTTTCCTCTTCATTCACTTACAGAATGACTGGACTAGACTACGTGGCAGATTTCCGGCCTTTACAAATATTTTTTAAAAGACAAAGTGAAACAACGTAGTCACACATTTCTGGCTTATCTGAGAAAAGAAAAGAACATTAATATATATTTTTAATTATAAAACGTTCTTTGCGTTTGTTATTAGCATTGGATTTCTCACTAAAACAATCTTAACACATGAAGGCCAATCAAGAGGGGAGGTGTAATCTTCATAGTGTCATCATGACTCAACAATATCAACCCTGTTGCACAAAGTAAAGGGACATGACACACAACATGTTTATTAAATACAACTTTCTAATGTCTAGAAAAATCTATAAAATGTGGATATAAGTCACCCTTTATGTCTCTTTTTGGTCCTATCCTCTTAGGTAGTGGGCCTACCTTCTGCAATTTCAGAAATAAGAAAGATAATACTTCTCGATCTCTCTTCCTATTGGCCTTAACTCTTTTCTCCTGTTTTTACTTGTGGAAAGGTTTTGGCATAACATTTGTAAAGACACTTGTGTCAAGGCATGTAGAAGACAGGCCTGGATACAGAAGCAAACACAAAACAAAACGATTCATATCAATTTTCAATCATGCTGCAAACATCAAATTCGTATGAACCATTTTCATGCTACATTGCTTTTATAAGAAGGGTCATGTGTGTGCGTGTGTCCTGAGATTATGATGCAAAAGTCTTATACAAATACAGACCGACAATCCCAACTCTTACACCGTCCACACACACTTCGGGAGGAGCCCTGACATGCACAAAGCACTTGGGTTTTAAAAAAAATATTAGTTGCTTGGCTGATGGTCGATGTTCTAAAAGCCCTGTGCAATACAACTGTAATGGCACTGGCAACAGGGTACACACACACACACGCACGCACACGCACACACACACACACACACACACACACACACACACACACACACACCACACACACACACACACACACACACACACACACACACACACACACACACACACACACCACACACACACACACACACACACACACACACACACACACACACACACACACACAGCCATTTCTCCTCCCTTTATTGCAATGTCTGGTTCCTCTGTCTCCTCCACTTTCTGTCTCTGTTTCTCCTTCCTCTGTCTGCCTGATCTGTAGCCAAGGGCTACAAGTTAAATACAGTTTTTTGCTCATAAAACGAGTGAAAAACACACAACCAGTTATTGTTTTGTGTGAGCAACTGTCAACGAACTGACAAACGACACAGAATTAGTGCTGCACTGGAACACTGAGATCAGGACAGCAACAGTGTGTATTTTATGCTTGCTCACATGAGTAGATGTATATTTGAGTGTGAGTTCTTCACATTGTGCGATCATTTTTTATTAATCCAAACATACTGTAGCATGCTATGTCTCGTTTGTGAATGTGTCTGTGGTAGGAAGACGGGGTGTGTGTGTGTGTGTGTCTTTGTGTGTGTGCACACCGCCTGAGGGCTTTGTTCTGTACTGGTGCAATAAAAGACACATTAGAGAAAGAGAGAGATTACAGAAAGAAAAAAAAACATAATCACCCATAAATGGTGTTTTTTTTCTCTCACTAAAAAAAACAATACATCTGTGTGGGTGTGAGAAGCAACAGAGCAGAGTTTCACATGAGGCATCTGCCTGGAAATACAACGATTTACTGTACAACAACATACATTCTTTAAGGAATTTGACAGCAGCTTGTAACGTACTGGGGCAAAAAAACATTTAACAACCTCAAATGTACTGTTCACTGTCCTGCAAGAGCTGTGACACACTGTCGGTCGCATCAGACAGGAACACAAATATCTGAAGAAAGTGTGTGAAGAAGGATCTGGAGGATGAAGAAAGAGGGAAGGAGAGGAGGATGGTGGCTTAGAGATAAGGGAGGGAGGAAATAGAGGAAGATAGAAAGAGAGGGTTTGTGGTGTGTGTATTGAATAGAGGGTGGAATCAATTTCATGGTTAACACCTGTCTCACCCTCACATTGTGTGTGTGAGGGAGGCAGGTGTGGTGTGTGTGTGTGTGGTGTGTGTGTGTGTGTGTGTGTGTGTGTGTGTGTGTGTGTGTGTGTGCGCGTTGTGTGTGTGTGTGTGTGTGTGTGGTGTGTGTGTGTGTGTGTGTGTGTGTGTGTGTGTTTGAGAAAGGATGAACAGAGAATAGTTTCTCAATTGGAAAGGATTCAATTTATACCTAATCTATCCTCTGTCTCCACACACACACACACACACACACACACACACACACACACACACACACACACACACACACACACACACACACACACACACACACACACACCACACACACACACACACACACACACACACACACACACACACACACACACACACACACACACACACACACACACACACACACACACACACACACACACACACACACACACTATAAGACAGCCCTACGCTCCCTTTTGACCTCTACAGTATATGACCTCTGTCTGTTTCCTTTTACCTGCGTGTCAGTCGTCACACTGCATCGTGAAATATTACACTCCGAGCTGAGATGATTTACAGAGGAGTTTCCCAATAAGGTCAGACTGAGGATGAACATCACAGGCAGAAAACAGAGAAAAAGGATTCTGGTTGTTGACAATTTACGGATTATTTCCATCATTTCTTAGGGCAAGCTCACTATACTTCATTTTTAAGAAGTCATATAGAAACAAGAAACTTGAGCAGGCAGGTGATCACACACAGTTAAATAAGCCCACAGTTTAGATCAATTGAAAAAAAGAAAATGGTTCAAATTGAAAACTGAAACGTATTTACCGATTAGTCCCCTGGTATAGCTCAAACTACAGTAGATACTTGCTTCCCATGTGCATTAGTGTCTCTTGCGTTCAACCACTACACTATTGAGATGAAGACCCACACATCAAATTGTTAGTTTTACTTTGTGTTTTTTCTGTGTGCAATGAGAAATTGTTGACTTCTTTTTAGATTTTAGTTTCTGTTTACAGTTTTTCTCAATCGCTAAACCCACTATTTAGAATCAAAATTCCTTTCATCAAACCAACAGCACAGCCATCGAAACAGAAAACCATTTCTCTACAACAGTATACCATGTATCATTGATATCACACAAAATGCAGATGCTAAGCAGTGTTTTGCAAAACAGATCACACAATTCTCTAACTGAAGTTACAATTCTCTACACAAACATCAAAAATCTTTTGTGTAACTCATGTCTACAAAACTAAATAATCTTCTCACAGTGGATAACACTTACTCCTCATAAACGTGGACCATAGCTACACTAATTGACACTTGACGTGCAAAATATTAACACTTGTTATCAGTCAATCACCCCATTGAAAAAGGTAACCGCATGGAATGTACTGTATACCTTACAGCAGGGGTGGACTGGCCATCTGGCATACCGGGCATTTTCCCGGTGGGCCGACGTGCCTTTTGGGCCGACACGTCATTTTTTTTTTTTCTTCCTGAAGTCCCGGCCCATAAGACGGGTATATTGGCCCTCTGTTTAAATGTTTTTAGTAATTGACACTGGGCCGGCCCAATCAAATCTTTAATCACCTCCCCCTTTGGGCTGCTCGGTGTGCATCATTAAATCACGCCCCCAGGAGGTGAGCCGGCCGTTGAAGCCAAACTGCCTTTTTTTTCGAGAAAAAAAAAAGTTCGAGTTAGAAATGGCGAAGGCGAAGGCCAAGCGAAAAGGGAGAGCAGAACAATTGCGGGCAAGAAAAAAGCAGGCCCTTCGTGCTGATGCTGCCGCTTGTGTCAAAATAACCGACATGTTTAGTACAGGTGCAGGTCCATCTTCTTCTAACCCGTGGCCGATATTGGTGGTGAGGAAGATGATGAGAGGGAGAGAGATCAGCGCGAGTGGGGAGAGCGAGGAGAACTGGCGGTAAGCAGAAGCTAAGAAAATTAGGAAAAGATTATTATTAAGGTTATGATACTCTGTAGTTCTGGAACCCATTAATATCCCTTTGATGAAGCACTAATAAGACAAATATTATAAGAGAAACATTCGTTAGCCTACAAGCTAGTAAGCTGGCTTTTTTAGGTCTTCCCTGGCAAGTTAAAATATAGCTTAATGGGACTCTGATACGTTGTCTCATTGAAAGTTAATCAACATTCATGAACAATTACTGTCAGCTGGCAGCTTGTTTCGTTTAGTGTATTTACTTATTTGGTTATAAGGGCAACAGTGGTCTTTTGGGACCTGAAGAAAATGTTTATAGTCAGCTTGTTGTGGTAGTTTTGATTGACAATATATAGAATGAATAATATAGAAATAGATAAAAAATGGAGGCACACATGTAGTTTTGACCATTAACTGTGTGGTATTGTTATGTCAATGCCTATTTGTATGGACCTCTATCAGGGAATCCATCATTCTGTATCATCGTGTTGAGCCAGGTAGCATCCCCAGAGGAGGAGAGTGAGGAGAGCAAAGAGCAGGAGGACATAGATTACTTTCCCCGCCCCGAGCCATCTATGTTACAGATGTTTTTAGAACAGCACCCACAACAACATACCAGAAGTCCAGTTGTGCAGACGGTATTCACCTGTAAAGATGGCACCAGCAGAAAGTGGCGTCATATTGCAAGGGACGTCATATGTTGTTTTGTTTTGTATGTCTGGCATTTGGGAAGAGGACTGACACTGGCACATTTATAACTGGAATGTCAGATTGGAGGCACGCACACCAGCGTACAGAGGAGCACGGAAAGAGCATTACACATTCAACCTGTGCTGAAGCTTTTTTCTTACGGTGCTCTAAAGCAGACATCGAAAGCATGTTTGCTGGCAGTCAGATGTCTGCTCATAGGGAACAAGTCCGAAAGAGACGTCAGGTTTTGGAGCGTGTGGTGAAAGTGCAAGCAGGTAGAGAATGAGGGAGCATATATGCTAGCTGACAACACCGTGGACCACGGTAACATTTTGGAGCTCATCCTTTTATTAGGAAAGTATGATATCTGCTTAAAAGAGCATCTGGATGATTGCGTAGAGAAGAGCAAGAAATTGCACCAATCCAGTGGAACAAAAGGTAGAGGGTCTCTCATCACCCTACTCTCCAAAACTACTGTTAACTCCATCATAGAAACTGTTAGTAGTCTAATCAAAGAAAGTATCTCCAGTGATGTCCAGAAGGCCGGAATGTCTTCTGTTCAGCTGGACACAACACAAGAACTTCTCAGGATCAGTGTTCAGTAATCTTAAAATATGTCAATGAGACTGTGCAAGAGAGGCTTGTGGCTTTAGTGAAGTGCCATGCATCCACCGGACAATACTTCATGCATCTGAAACTGGACAAGGGCATGTGTGTATAGGTAATGCAACAGATGGAGCATCCAATATGCAAGGCCGGTACAAAGGATTTTCTGCACTGATGACCTCCCAGTCACCCACTCATGTCCATGTGTGGTGCTATGCTCATGTTCTTAATCTTGTCCTGGCTGAAACTACCCAAAATGTCATCGAATGTGGAGCACTTTTCAACCTAATCAATGACATAGCAGTGTTTATCAGGGAGTCATATCAGAGGGTCGATCTGTGGGAGAAACGAGCCCAAGAAAAGATGTCGTCGACTCATCCTGTAGACTCATCTGGTCCTATCTCTATCGTGTTGTCATAGAAAGGGGAGGCAGGGCACTATAGGGCCCCCCCCTTAAATTAACTAGAAGTCATCATTTAAGGGGTTATTTTTTAAAACTTTTCTTACAGACATTACATTACATTGCATTTAGCTGAGGCTTTTATCCAAAGCGACTTACAATAAGTGCGTTCGACCAAGAAGACACAACCTTGAGGACAACAGAATCATATAAGTACATCAGGTTTCATAGAGCCAAGCATGTCAAGTGCTACTCAACTGGCTTTAGATAAGCCAACCCTTTATTAGTATATAAGTGCTTTGTTAATAATTCTATCGCTCGAAGTGGAGTCGAAAGAGATGAGTTTTCAGTCTGGAAGATGTGTAAGCTTTCTGCTGTCCTGATTTCAATGGGGAGCTCATTCCACCATTTTCTTGTGCCCTCATTGGTCATGTTCGTGTGTGTTGGAGGAGTGGCTCTGTGAGGAAGTCTGAAGTTGGTGCATCATGGCATGTGGCTCATTAAAAAATAAGTACAGCTATTGTCTCCCTCTTGTATAACTGGTCGGCCCCACCTGCAGCAGGTAATCCAGGGTTGCCAACTCTCACGCATCTGGCGTGTGACACACGCTTTCACTCTCAATCTCACGCTCTCACGCTGCCCAAACTATTCTCAAGCCAAAAACAAGATGAACCGGTGATCGTCTTTTGTTGGTTATTTACAATGTTGAGTTGATCCGCTCCCTCCCCGCCTCCACCACCATCAGACCCCCCTATTAGTGCTCGGTCACTGTTCGCTTTGTGAGAGGGTTTGAAGGTCTAATTTCTAATGATTGATAGTTACACATACTTGTTGTATGTATAGTTTAGTTTGCCCCTGGTACGTAAAAAGGATAATAATAGCGTTTTTTTAAATTATACTGAGTATTCTTCTTGTCAATAACCGCTACTATTTGTTTGTTTTATGGATTTGGGCCGGTCTGGGTCTAAATGCCAGGGCCGATTTGCTGTCCCAGTCCAGCCCTGCCTTACAGTAATGATGTTACTGTTAGCTGATATCAATGACCTTCCTATAGTAATTGTAATTAGTGAGAATCCTATAAAAGACCTCCCTCACTTCAGTAAGATGTTTGTGTGAACAAAATGGCTGATCGAGTAGGTAGAGGAGCTCTGAGAGGAAGAAGGAACCCTGTTGTTCAGCGAGGAAGAGGGAGGGCTGATGTTCAGAGAGGAAGAGGGAACCCTGATGTTCACAGAGGAAGAGGGAACCCTGATGTTCACAGAGGAAGAGGGAACCCTGTTGTTCAGAGAGGAAGAGGGAACCCTGATGTTCACAGAGGAAGAGGGAACCCTGATGTTCACAGAGGAAGAGGGAACCCTGATGTTCACAGAGGAAGAGGGAGGGCTGTTGTTCAGAGAGGAAGAGGGAACCCTGTTGTTCACAGAGGAACAAGGAACCCTGTTTTTGGAAAAACTTGTCCATGCCTTTATCTTCAGTAGACTCGACTACTGCAATGGTGTCTTCACAGGTCTCACTAAAAAATCTATTAGAAAGCTGCAGCTGATTCAGAACGCCGCTGCTCGAGTCCTCACTAACACTAAGAAAGTTGGATACACATCACTCCTGTTCTGAAGTCTTTACACTGGCTTCCTGTGTGTCAAAGAATAGATTTCAAAATACTGCTGCTGGTTTATAAAGCACTGAATGGTTTAGGCCCAAAATACATTACTGACCTCCTGCTAAATTATGAACCATCCAGATCTCTCAGGTCTTCAGGGACTGGTCAGCTTTCTGTCTCCAGAGTCAGAACTAAACATGGTAAAGCAGCGTTCAGTTATTATGCTCCAAATATCTGGAACAAACTCCCAGAAACCTGCAGGTCCGCTGCAACTCTGACTACTTTTAAATCCAGGCTGAAGACTTTTCTTTTTGTCGCTGCTTTTATTTGAACTATTCATATCTTAGACTGCACTGTAACTTTTATCCATGTACTTTTTCTTGTAATGTTTAATTGAACTATTTATATTTTAGACTGCACTGTAACTTTTATCCATGTATTTTTTTCTTAATGTTTATTTGATTAGCTTTTCTTTTTTAATGCTTAATGTCTTTTTTTGTAAAGCACTTTGAATTGCCTTGCGTTGAAAAGTGCTCTATAAATAAACTTGCCTTGCCTTGCCTTGCCTTGTTGTTCACAGAGGAACAAGGAACCCTGATGTTCAGAGAGGAAGAGGGAACCCTGATGTTCAGAGAGGAAGAGGGAACCCTGATGTTCAGAGAGGAAGAGGGAACCCTGTTGTTCAGAGAGGAAGAGGGAACCCTGATGTTCAGAGAGGAAGAGGGAACCCTGTTGTTCAGCGAGGAAGAGGGAACACTGATGTTCAGCGAGGAAGAGGGAGGGCTGTTGTTCAGAGAGGAAGAGGGAACACTGATGTTCAGCGAGGAAGAGGGAACCCTGATGTTCACAGAGGAAGAGGGAACCCTGATGTTCACAGAGGAAGAGGGAACCCTGTTGTTCAGCGAGGAAGAGGGAGGGCTGTTGTTCAGAGAGGAAGAGGGAACACTGATGTTCAGCGAGGAAGAGGGAGGGCTGTTGTTCAGAGAGGAAGAGGGAACCCTGATGTTCAGAGAGGAAGAGGGAACCCTGATGTTCAGAGAGGAAGAGGGAGGGCTGTTGTTCAGAGAGGAAGAGGGAACACTGATGTTCAGCGAGGAAGAGGGAACCCTGATGTTCAGCGAGGAAGAGGGAACCCTGATGTTCACAGAGGAAGAGGGAACCCTGTTGTTCAGAGAGGAAGAGGGAACCCTGTTGTTCAGAGAGGAAGAGGGAACCCTGATGTTCAGAGAGGAAGAGGGAACCCTGTTGTTCAGAGAGGAAGAGGGAACCCTGATGTTCAGAGAGGAAGAGGGAACCCTGATGTTCAGAGAGGAAGAGGGAACCCTGTTGTTCAGCGAGGAAGAGGGAACCCTGATGTTCACAGAGGAAGAGGGAACCCTGATGTTCACAGAGGAAGAGGGAACCCTGTTGTTCAGCGAGGAAGAGGGAGGGCTGTTGTTCAGAGAGGAAGAGGGAACACTGATGTTCAGCGAGGAAGAGGGAGGGCTGTTGTTCAGAGAGGAAGAGGGAACCCTGATGTTCAGAGAGGAAGAGGGAACCCTGATGTTCAGCGAGGAAGAGGGAACCCTGTTGTTCAGCGAAGAAGAGGGAGGGCTGATGTTCACAGAGGAAGAGGGAACCCTGATGTTCACAGAGGAAGAGGGAACCCTGATGTTCACAGAGGAAGAGGGAACCCTGTTGTTCAGAGAGGAAGAGGGAGGGCTGTACGTATGCGTGGTGGAAGAGTTGAAAGGGGACCAATGCGAACAGTAGTTTCGGACAACACCCGTGCAACTATTGTGGACCACGTCATAAACCATGGCATGTCCCTCAGTGAGGCTGGCCAAAGGGTTCAGCCCAATATACGGAGATCAACAGTGGCATCCATTATTAGGATCTTCAGGCACGAAAATAGGTAAGCTACTGTAACCCTTTTTTACAGCACTTCATGCATTTCTATGTAGGTTTCGATCACTGTTTTTATATTACAGTACATAACATTCTCAAATATTTATTGATATAACTGAAAGAGCACCCCGCTCTGGTGGCAGAGGAAAGGCCTTTACTCCAGAACAAGAGTCTGCCATTGTTGATATGGTTGTGGCCAACAATGAAATCCGCTTAAGGGAGATTCAGGCCAGAATAATTGCAGACCAGGATGTCTTCAGTAACATTCCATCTATAAGTGTTGCAACCATTGACCGGGTGTTAAAGAGGCACCACCTCAGAATGAAACAGATCTATAAGGTTCCTTTTGAACGCAACTCTGACCGTGTGAAGGAGTTAAGGCACCGGTATGTACAGGTAAGGACCTCAATCACAGTGATGGCTTGCCTATATTTTTAGTATGTCGGACTGCTTACAGTAATGTAAAACGGTCCTCTGGTTGTTTCATTTTCTTTAGCGAATGATGGAGCTGGAAGGCAATGCATGACCACATGTTTTTGTATATGTGGATGAAGCAGGCTTCAACCTCTCCAAAGTGAGGAGACATGGGAGGAACCTTATTGGGCAAAGAGCAACAGTCTTTGTTCCAGGCCAAAGGGGAGGAAACATAACATTGTGTGCGGCTATCTCGACACAAGGCGTCCTTGCTCACATCCCTGTAATGGGAGCATATAACACGCAACGTGTCCTTGCCTTCCTAGATGTCCTGTATGACCGACTGGTGCCACCAGAAGAGAGGGATCAAGTGAGGTCGGTTCACGTGGTCATATGTAGCATTCCACCACTCTCGTGACGTGAGGGCATGGTTTGAGGCTCATCCACACATGGCCATGGAGTTCCTCCCTCCATACTCCCCATTTCTAAACCCCATTGAGGAGTTCTTCTCTGCCTGGAGATGGAAGGTTTATGACCATCATCCTCATGACAGAATGCCCCTTTTGGACGCAATGAATGCTGGCTGTCGGGACATCTCTGCGGAATCCTGTCATGGGTGGTGTCGACGCGCAAGGAGATATTTCCCACGCTGCCGCCTTGCAAGGGAAGACATACGCTGTGACGTAGATGAGGCTATGTGGCCAGACAGAGGCCAAAGAGCAGATCAGTAAAGCTATATAGATCTCATTCTCTGTTTTACTGCTGATTTACATAATTTACCCGTGTTATTTTTTTTCCAGTGTTTTGCTATTCATCTTTTGTTTCTGTTACGGTGCTCTTCTGAAAATGAGACAATAAAAACAATGACATAGTTACAGTAACATACTGTGTTTCCTATATGTAAGTTTCTCCCAACTTGTCAGTTTTCCGTTCAGTTTCCAATATCGATAGCTTGAGGTTTGGGTATTGATGATTGTAGTCAGTATTTAGTGTGCCACTTAGTAATGACTGTTCAAATAGTCTTCTAATGAGCTGACAAATGTTTGTTTTTGGAGAAGGTATCTGGTTTTGGAAGGGGTATTTTTAGTTTTGAGTGCCTTAGAGCACCTTGCAAGAAATGTATATTGTTATGGTAGAATGTGTTATTATGGTGACCGGAGTTTCAGTTATGAAAACACATTTGTCTCATTAGAGGACAATTTGTTCTGTTTCGATCGACTTATTCTTTTTTGTGACCAGTATTTTCAGTTTTGGTCATGTAAGTGCATTTTGCAAAAGATATTCAGAGTTATGGCAAGTGTGTTTCTGTTTAGATGGCTATGTTCTTGTTTTGAAGAAATGAATTTTGATTCTAAATAGTGGGTTTAGCAATTGAGAAAAACTGTAACATCAAAATATGGACAATTTGGCTTATTTAAAACCTGGTTCTCTGACTCATACCCTTTCTCGCTTTTCACAAATGTGTCTTTATTCAAATCGATTAGCAGAGGTTGTCAACGTACAACGTTTATTATCTGATATGTGTTAATGAATTCTGCACAAATGTTACAGACTCTTCATCGTGCGGCCATTGAAGTGAAGTGGAGTGAACTCTAAAGCCCCCTGAGACTGTGATTTTGGGCTGTCTAAATAAAACCGGCTTGAGGTCAGTCAACTTATTTTGCTCCATTGGACTTTGTCGCAGCAATGTCAGCAGGTGCAAATCTCTTAGTCGACATGAACGATGAAAAAAGAGAACAAATTGAAAATAACCAAATATCCTTTCATAATCAGTTAATATGCCACTTTAGAGAATGATCTTGCACAGCTGAACTCAATGTGTATAATATGTAGATTGTGTGTCTGGAAGGAAAGGTGGCTGCAGGACTTCCTCATCCTCCAACTCTCAGCTGACTTGCACCCAGGGAAAAGCTCCTCTATTCAGGCCGTCTGTGCAACAGCCTCCCCTGACAACCCCGGAGGTCAAACCACTGTCACTCACAGTGATGTGGAGGGTAAGACGGAGAGAAAGAGAAAGAGGGGGAAGGAGCGAGAGAGAGAGTAAAGTGAATATACAGAGGGGAGATAAGTAGAGAAAGAGGGAGAGCCGAAAGAAAGGGCAGACGCAGAAAGGGAAGTGGTAGGGGAAGAGATGAGAATCCAAATGAATCTTCTTCACCCAACGGACAGACTGTCAAGCTGTGTGGTGTGTGTGTGTGTGTGTGTGTGTGTGTGTGTGTGTGTGTGTGTGTGTGTGTGTGTGTGTGTGTGTGTGTGTGTGTGTGTGTGTGTGTGTGTGTTCTGTCTTACCTACTAATTGAAATGCGATGAGGTGTGAAACACCCCTTTAAAAGACCTATCACCGTGTGTGAAGCTAAATGTGTGTTCGGGGGGTTATACGTACATGTGTGTGTGCAATGCATATCAACTCCTTTGGACTATAGATACAATAAAGTGTGTGTGTGTGCGTGTATGTGTGTTTCTGTGTGTGCTGAATGCAAATGTGCAAGTACAATACGTAAGTAGGGAGGTACCTGTTTGCATGCAACCTGTTTGTAGCAATTACATGTGCATGATTAGGGCAATAAAGAAATGTGATAGTGTGAGGGCAACAAAATATTTAACACACTACTGTAAGTGAATGTGCATGTTTTTACTCTTGCAAAAGAGTAGTTGGAAGCCTTGGTAGTTTGTGTGTGTGTGTGTGTGTGTGTGTGTGTGGTGTGTGTGTGTGTGTGTGTGTGTGTGTGTGTGTGTGCGTGCGTGCGTGCGTGTGTGCGTGCGTGTGCGCGTGCGTGCGTGCGTGCGTGCGTTTCTGCATACAGTATAATTTCATTTTGCTGTCTCGGTGTCTTGTTAAGGAGCCATTTAGAGCTCCGGTTGAGTTTCGTCAGCGGCTACTGACACTTCTTTTCTCCTCACTGCCTCTCTGACTTCCACCATCTTTCCTCCATCTCTGTCTCATTATCTCTGTCTATTCTCCTCTCGTCCTCTATTCTCTCTCTCTTTCCTCTCCTCTCCGCACTACACTGTCTTATCTCCTTCATTGGCAATCAGTAAAAAGTTTCTGTTGAAAAATGGACACTAATGCTGATCGTATCAATCTAAATGACTGTGTTCATGGTATTTATTATTGCCAAAATAACACCATGCATTTTTCAAATGTGTTATTATGAAGCCTGTATGTGATTGTACTTAACACAAAGGGAAGGTTTCGGCTAATTATAAAAACAGTTTTTGATTTTGTAATTGATGATGTTCATTTGCAGCACAGTTCTATAGGAGCATGTGTATTGTGAGCGTGTTCTCACAGAAAAAACACTACACTTACACAACTAAATGTGTGTTTGAGTATGTGTGAATGTAAAAGCATTGCATAAAATCTAATTTCATATTATAATATAATACGGTTCAGAGTTTTATTTCAACACTTGCTTACGTACAACCTTAGAGCTGAAGGTGTTTGCATATATATCTTCTATTGTGTGTGTGTGTGTGTGTGTGTGTGTGTGTGTGTGTGTGTGTGTGTGTGTGTGTGTGTGTGTGTGTGTGTGTGTGTGTGTGTGTGTGGTGTGTGTGTGTGGTGTGTGTGGTGTGTGTGTGTGTGTGAGAGAAGCCATCTATATGTTCCCTATCAGATTAGTGAACCGTGATATTACACTCGAAGCTTATATACATATTCATTCTTTTTTTTCAGACACTGAAAGTCACTTGCCCTCTATGGTCCTATTAAAACGACGCAGTGATAGTATCAGGCATACATATCCATAATTTTAAAACGTATACATAAAGATTGTTTTTCAGAGGTAAACAGGCCCAAAGGCTAGAAGGTGTCATCGCAGTTGTGCCTGCAAAACAACAAAGAGGGTGTTTTGATTCTTAATTTATATAATAACAGACAATAATAATCATCATAGGAGTTCTCAGGAGATCTTATATTTAGCAAATTGATATCTGTAGTAATTTCATTGCAACAAATACATTGTGGCCTGCACAGTCATTCTAATACTGTCAACACAACACATATGGTCTAAAAATCAAACTAAAAATGACACAAGGTGACATTTCCAGCAACTCCGCTGAATCCAATTTTAAGTATGATACCGCCTTTAAGGTTTTTATAGGCTTAGGCACAAAAGAAACCAGTATTGACTGTCAGTAGGAAACAGAGGGTTCAATGTGTGTTCCTGTTTTTCTGATCCCTCCATCCACCCTTATCTTTTCCACCTATGGCTTTGTAATAAAGTCCTCCAACCTCTTGCTTTGCATAATACATAACACAGATGTACGAATATGTTTATGTTCGGTGATTGTTTGAGTTTTTGTGAAACATATTATTTTGTTTTTTGAAAACATGATCTACAAACTACTTTGAGACTGGGAAAGAGTTTAAGAATCCACTAGGAAATCCATTTTGTAATATAAGATACACATTTAAAAAAAAAAAAGTTTTAGGACTCCTTACTCAATGCTTCCCACTCAGACTGGGCAAATCACGCCGGACAAGCCCTTTTCTCACTCCTTTACACATCAGCATATGAATACAAATGAGACAAATCACCTGAGCGCACCTAAAACTCATTTCACCATGGGATGAGCTTTCAGTTTTTAACCACAGGGGATCTAACTAGCGTGAAGCCACATCTAGTCAGTTACAGTGAATTCAAAGATTGCTCTGGGATGAGATACTTACTTGTAAAAGTGAAAGGAAGAATATTTTCCAGACACAAAATGAAGCAAAGATTTATCTTAAACATGCTCGTTCAGTTTGAGTCATCCTATTTAAAAAAGTTCCGACATAGCCGGGTGTCTTTAAGTAATGGTGCTCACTGTGTAGGTTGGAGTTTCTCAGCCATTCTGCTTTATACATTATTTAAGGTGAAAACTACATACACTGTAGGGGACAATGTATGAACTATTTATTCTCATCATCTGCTGAAGGCTAGAAGGTCAGACATCATGGGAAACAGGAATTAGCATATTAAAATGCTTTGAAGCAATAAATAAAATATTCTCTATATGGCTTTTCTTCTCCTTGTCTCTCATTTTCTTTATCTGGTAAAGGTTAGGGTGGACTGTTATTTTATTTATCAATCATTCTGTTTGTTTGTGTTTGGCAAGAGGGTATAAAGCCTACTGTCTTCAGCAACTAAGTGAATCATGTTATCACGCACTAGAGAAAAGCTAGACCATTACCAAAGATTTATTTGGATAAAGACTCATTTATCTGTGCCACATTTTACATTCTCCTCTCTGAAGAACCAGCACCTTACCGTGGTAGAGAGGTTTGTGTGCCCTGATGAACCTGGGGGCTGTGTTGTCTGGAACCTTGTGTTCCTGGTAGGGTCTCCCATGGCAAATTGGTCTCAGGCAAGGGGCCAGACTAAGATTGGTTCAAAAGACCTTATGAAAGGAAAAACAAGAAGTGAGGATACCCGGCCCGGAGGAAGCCCGGGGTCCCCTTCTGGAGCCAGGCCCAGAAGGAGGACTCGTCGGCGAGCGTCTGGTGGCCGGGCTTGCCACGGAGCCCGGCCGGGCCCAGCCCGAAAAGGCAACGTGGGCAACACCTCCGCTTCTCTGTCCCGCGGGCCCACCACCTACGGGAAACATCGATGGGGTCGGGTGCGCTGCCAGACGGGTGGCAGTGAAAGCGGAGGGTCTCGACGGACCAGACCCGGGCGGCAGAAGCTGGCTTTGGGGACGTGGAACGTCACCTCTCTGGGGGGGAAGGAGCCGGAGCTTGTGCGGGAGGTGGAGCGGTACCAGTTGGATCTGGTTGGGCTCACCTCTACGCACAGCGTCGGCTCTGGAACCTTACTTCTGGATAGGGGTTGGACTCTATTCTTCTCCGGAGTTGCTCAAGGTGTGAGGCGCCGGGCGGGTGTGGGGATACTCACAAGTCCCCGGTTAGGTGCTTCGTTGTTGGAGTTTACCCCAGTGGACGAGAGGGTCGCCTCCCTACGCCTGCGGGTTATGGGGGGGAAAACTCTGACTGTTGTGTGTGCTTATGCACCCAACAGCAGTTCAGAGTATTCGGCCTTCTTGGAGACCCTGGAAAGAGTCCTGTATGGGGCTCCTGAAGGGGACTCCTTAGTCTTGCTGGGAGACTTCAACGCACATGTGGGCAATGATGGAGACACTTGGAGGGGCGTGATTGGGAGGAACGGCCCCCCTGATCTGAACCGGAGTGGTGGTTTGTTACTGGACTTCTGTGCTAGTCATGGATTGGCCATAACAAACACCATGTTCGAACATAAGGATGCTCATAAGTGTACGTGGTACCAGAGCACCCTAGGCAGAAGGTCCATGATCGATTTCGTTATCGTATCATCGGACCTGAGGCCGTATGTTTTGGACACTCGGGTAAAGAGAGGGGCGGAGTTGTCAACTGATCACCATCTGGTGGTGAGTTGGGTCGAGTGGCGGGGGAAGCCTCTGGATAGACCTGGTAAGCCCAAACGTGTAGTTCGGGTGAACTGGGAACGTCTGGAGGAGGCCCAAGTTCAGGAGGCCTTCAACTCACACCTCCGGCGGAGCTTTTCGGGCATTCCTGTGGAGGTTGGGGACATTGAACCAGAGTGGTCGGTGTTCAAAGCCTCTATTGCCGAAGCCGCGGTGGGGAGCTGTGGTCTCAAGGTCTTAGGTGCCTCAAGGGGCGGTAACCCTCGAACCTCCTGGTGGACACCGGTGGTCAGGGAAGCCGTCCGACTGAAGAAGGAGGCCTTCAGGGATTTGTTATCCCGGGGGACTCCCGAAGCAGTTGCAAGGTACCGACGGGCCCGAAGGGCAGCAGCCTCATCCGTGGCCGAGGCAAAGCAGCGGGTGTGGGAGAAGTTCGGAGAAGACATGGAGAAGGACTTTCGGGCGGCACCAAAGTTGTTCTGGAAAACTGTCCGACACCTCAGGAGGGGGAAGCAGGGAACCATCCAAGTTGTGTACAGTAAGGATGGGACGTTGTTGACCTCAACTGATGGAGTGTTGGGACGTTGGAAGGAACACTTTGAGGAACTCCTGAACCCGACAACTCCGCCCTCTATGTTAGAGGCAGAGCTGGAGTATGACGGGGGATCAACGCCAATCTCCCGGGGGGAGGTCACTGAGGTCGTCAAACAACTCCACAGTGGCAAAGCCCCGGGGGTGGATGAGATCCGCCCGGAAATGCTGAAGGCTCTGGGTGTTGAGGGACTGTCATGGTTGACACGTCTCATCAACGTTGCGTGGAAGTCGGAAACGGTACCGAAGGAGTGGCAGACCGGGGTGGTGGTCCCCCTTTTCAAAAAGGGGGATCAGAGGGTGTGTGCCAATTACAGAGGCATCACACTACTCAGCCTCCCCGGGAAAGTTTACTCCTAGGTACTCGAAAGGAGGGTCAGGCCGATTGTCGAACCTCAGATTGAGGAGGAACAATGCGGATTCCGTCCTGGTCGTGGAACGACGGATCAGCTTTTTACTCTCGCAAGGATCCTGGAGGGGGCCTGGGAGTACGCTTATCCGGTCTACATGTGTTTTGTAGACTTGGAGAAGGCGTATGACCGGGTTCCCAGGGAGTTACTGTGGGAGGTGCTGCGGGAGTATGGGGTGAGGGGGTCTCTACTCAGGGCCATCCAATCTCTGTACTCCCAAAGCGAGAGCTGTGTCCGGGTCCTCGGCAGTAAGTCGGACCCATTTCCGGTGAGGGTTGGCCTCCGCCAGGGCTGCGCTTTGTCACCAATCCTGTTTGTAATATACATGGATCGGATTTCGAGGCGTAGTCGTGGGGGGGGGGGGTCTGCAGTTCGGTGGACTAAGGATTGCACCACTGCTTTTTGCAGATGATGTGGTTCTGATGGCTTCATCGGTCTGCGACCTTCAGCACTCACTGGATCGGTTCGCAACCGAGTGTGAAGCGGCTGGGATGAGGATCAGCACCTCCAAATCTGAGGCCATGGTTCTCAGCAGGAAACCGATGGACTGTCCACTCCAAGTAGGGAATGAGTCCTTACCCCAAGTGAAGGAGTTCAAGTATCTCGGGGTCTTGTTCTCGAGTGAGGGATCAATGGAGCGTGAGATGGGCCGGAGAATCGGAGCAGCGGGAGCGGTATTGCAGTCGCTTTACCGCACCGTTGTGACGAAAAGGGAGCTGAGCCGGAAGGCAAAGCTCTCTGTCTACCGGGCCATTTTCGTTCCTACCCTCACCTATGGTCATGAAGGATGGGTCATGACCGAAAGAACGAGATCGCGGATACAAGCGGCTAGTGCTGTGTACCTGGACTCACATTCAGGTTCAGGTCCGGACTCAAGTCCAGAGGTTCAGGTTCAGGTCCGGACTTATAAGTCCGGACCTGAACCCATGGCTTGTGTCAAGTTGTGTGAGTAACTAAAGTGAACTTATTGTGAGCTAATTATCAATTGAAAATTAACTCATAATCAACTCAAATTCAAACTCGTCAGGTTTATTGTGCTCCCTTCCAACTTGTGTCTACATTTCTCTACAAAGTACAAATGTGCCACTTAGTCTACAAATGACTTATGACAGCAACTACAGTGAACTACTACAAAGTTCAAACATTTATTTCATTTACCAAACTAAAGTAACCAAACAGTCCCTGAGCTGACTGAGCCTAAATCCCTAAAACGTTGCTGAAAGGTAGAGTGTAGAGTAGACTATACGCATCACACTGTTACACACCTAATATACAGTATAGGCTACACTCTAGTGACTGTACAGTCAGTGTACTGTACTGTCTGTGCACCATGTATTTTCTACAACTCTACAATACATACTGTTAGAAATTAAAATCAATGTTGATATGGCGTAATTTTGAATTAAAAACACTAATTTAAATCACTTTTATTCTGAAAAAACCGAAAGTTCACACTATTAACTTAAAACTTTTATTCTGAAAATTCTTCACTTCCGGTTAGCATTAGCATGTGGCGAAATTCTACGTTTTCAAACCGTAAATCGAAGGTGAAATGACATGTGATGTTGTACACTGAGCACACTGGGATTAGCACTCATTTATTGACGCTGAATAACGTTTATCAGGGAATGTTTAAATAACCACAGACACCAGAATATATGTAAGTGCTAGTTTTTTTGCGAGTCCAAGTACCGGTTCCTGACGTTCCGGTTTTAACCGGACTTGAACCGAAACTTTTTACAAGTCCAGTACCGGTTCGGCGTACCGGTACGCAGCACTACAAGCGGCCGAGATGGGTTTCCTCCGCCGGGTGGCTGGTGTCTCCCTTAGAGATAAGGTGAGAAGTTCGGTCATCAGGGAGGGACTCGGAGTTGAGCCGCTCCTCCTTCGCGTCGAAAGAAGCCAGTTGAGGTGGTTCGGGCACCTAGTTAGGATGCCACCTGGGCGCCTCCCTAGGGAGGTGTTCCAGGCACGTCCAGCTGGGAAGAGACCAAGGGGTAGACCTAGGACCAGGTGGAGGGATTATATCTCTTCGCTGGCCTGGGAGCGCCTTGGGATCCCCCAGTCAGAGCTGGTTGATGTCGCCAGGGAAAAGAAAGTTTGGGGCTCTCTGCTGGAACTGCTACCCCCGCGACCCGACCACGGATAAGCGGGAGAAGATGGATGGATGGACATTTTACATTCTAAGATTTCAATCAAAATCACAAATGTCAACCCACTAATCGTGTGTAGACTGAAGGAAAAGTCAAAGTGTCACCAAAGTCAATATGGAACATCCTCTGGGGAACACGTATGTCTGTACAAAATGTCAAGGAAATCCATCATATGGTTGTGGACATATTTAGACAGACATTTTTTTTATTTTAACTACAGCCCTAGCTAGTGATTATTGTTTCAGACAAATTCAAAGCTACCTCATGGCAATGTATTCATGATGTTACAATACAAAGATGTAGTGAACTTGTCCGCTGTAGATTTCTAGAAGTACGGGTAGAGAATGTACACCTCTGTTTTCACAACATTTCTGTATTTCATTTCCCCTTTGGTTGAAACTCCTTATATTGCAGGTGATCTATACAGGCTGCTGTAATGCAATGAAGAGCATTAGAACCACGTGAAATAATGCTAGTATGGATTTTATAGATGTTGGCATAAAACACACACACACACACACACACACACACACACACACACACACACACACACACACACACACACACACACACACACTTTCTCTGACAGTAGCTATTATAGCTCAGAAGCCTTTTTTCAGGTCCAGTGAATATTAGAATTAGTATCATTAGTGGACCAGAGGCAATATAAGAAAATCAATATCTTTAGTACGAGGAGAAAATCAATCTCCTTTTAATAGAAGGTCATTTGTCTTTAGAGGTGAAGTCCTGGCAGATGGAAGCCAATCCTAGTCAATTGGGTTCCTATAAATGTGGGCAATGGTGCTCTAAGTTACTGTGTTATTGAGACCCTCTAACTGTAAGACTTAGAAATAAATATCTCCAAAAGATTATTTAAATCTAATGTCCTCTCACATGCTAAACTAACACCATTCAACCCTGTCTCCGATAACGTTCCCATACAACTAAACTGCATTCTCAATTATGTTTTGAGTTTAATGTATTTTATCCCAAAAAATACAGTTACAGGTTTTGATTAACCTTGTAAATGTTAACATAATGCAACAAAACTACTTGGTTATGTTTAGCATAAAATAAGCACAAATGTAATTTTATTTCAGTTTAAGAATACATAAAAATACAAAGTTTAGTTTCACACAGAAAACAAACACAGGTGAAAGTGGAGACAGTCTTTAATTAGATAAATATTTGATATAAATTCCCTTAAAATGTTATGTCATATGGTAATATACTCTTTAGGAGGCTGCATTGTAATGGTAAACAACATACACAGTAAAATCCGGAGTGTTAACACTCTGAGATAAGGACCAACCGGCAGTGTTAAAATTGACTCTTTAAGTGTTGACCACTTAAAGGGAGGGATTTAAGTGTGAAATTAACACTTAAAGAGTCAATTTCAACACTGAGAGCCAGTGAACATATGGTCCTTATCTCAGAGTATTAAATTAACACTCCGGATTTTACTGTGTACCTGCTAAACATGTTAACAGCATGCTTACGTTAGTATTAGCTTAAATAACCGCACCATATAAGTAGAGCTTTACAGAGCAGCTAGCATGGCTGGAGACCCACACACAACATAAACTGAGAGACCAATACGTTTAACAACATGTATACAAAAAATTCTTTCCACATTAACATACAAAGGTACATACATATAGAAAATCCACACATACAAGTAGTACCTATAGCCTAAATAAACAAACATGTAAAAAATTAGGGGCAAAAAACCGGAAAGCTGAACTAAAATGCTGTTGTTTTTCAGGGAATAATTGTAAACTGTTTTTCCTATCAAGTCCAGAAAGATAAATGCAAATACATGAAGACACAACATACCTGCAGTCTCTGGTGTCCTAGGCCCTTTCTCATTTCACTAATTTCCCCTCCTCTCTCCTCGGTTCCCTTCCTCAACTCCTCCGCTCGCATCTCCTGTGGGCGGGACTAAGACACAAGGATAGGAGTCAAGGAGGGGAATTAGAGAAATGAGAAAGGGCCCTACTGTTCTTCTTTTATTGTATACAATATGATTGATTCAAACCACACTTGCACTTCAATAAAACATGCACACACTTACTTAAATCGAAAGTTCTCTTTAATCAATCTGTGCACAGAGGGTGGCAGGAGCTTGTGACATTGTGTAGCTCATACTCATACATTGTTTTTGTTCACAAGCTGCACATTACTGTAAAGCACTCTTGTTTTGCTCATATTGCTTATTGAGGAAGGTTTTTAGAATTGTTGTCTTTAACTCACATGGTTTTACAGGTTTTGCATTACTATGTAAATTCAGACAGATCATTGTTTGGCCAATTCAAATAGTAGAGCAGCTGTTACTATCATCACTGGGAGTGTCTCATTACGTTTATTACAATAGCATAGCCTACTGCATTTGGTTTTTAGGAATATTGTATCCAAAATGGTTCTTGTCTACATATTTACAACCTTAATTCATTTTAACCAAATAAAAACGAAAACATGGATGTTTATATAAAAAACAAATATTCACATCCACACTTAAGTACATACATGTAACACAATGTCTCGCAAGGGTAAAGACAATCCTTGAGATCAGCTTCCTTGTTCATGTATGATAGCTCACACAAGCAATTAAAATCATTCACACACGCACGCACACAGACACGCACACGCACGCGCACACACACACACACACACACACACACACACACACACACACTCACTTAGTGATTTTGACCTCTGCACAGTCGCCACAGGGTAAAACGAAGGTGAGCTAGCGCTGTATATAACTTACAGTTTTTGTGCTGAAGGCAAATTATCTTAATGAATATTTTACAAATAATCAATTACCGTTTAGTGAGGAATAAAAGCAAATGTTCACAATTTGCCCATGCTAGTTATTAACGTGATGATTTATCAATATGCTAATGATTCATTAATACTTCAGAAGGCGCTGCATTGAAAGGCTCTTTTGTAAGCTTACCAGAAGCAGTACAGATCATTTTGAAGGGCTTTTGTATAACAGCCACTAACAAACAAACAAATATTAAAATGTTTTTTTCCGTTCATTGACTCTTCACATAAAGGTCAGTTTACTCATCCTCACGAGTAGGCTACTGCAGTGATAAGCCTGTGAAAACCGCTGTATGATGTCTTATCCGAGCATGGTGGAGCTTTATCAAATCCGAGAAATAATGACAGAGTTGCATTTTCAGGATATTCAGTTTTGCACAATATACGTCACCAATGCTAGCTAGCTAGCGGGGTATTAGCTTTAGCTAGCTAACTACAACGCTAGATAACTTAGCTATGTTCCACACAACTGTAACGTTATCTTAACTGATGTGTTTTATCCTGTGACTCCAATGCTTTTTTTCCGAAGGGAAGGGAAAATATATGAAGAGAAAGAGATGAAGGGGTGACGTCCATTGGGCTTTTGGGAGGGACTTTGCCTCTATAAGTTGAATACCTATACCTTTGATAATTGCATACATTTACAGGGCTGCCAACACTCACGCATTGAGCTTGAGAGTCACGCAATTAACCCATATCTCACGCACTCACGCCACACTTGCCTTTCCTCACGCTAAGTTTTCGTCCAAAATAAATGTATAAATATAAAAATAAAGTGAAGGAACAGCAAACCGAGCGGTCTACGAAATGAGACGGTCTTCTGGCTTAGTTCAGTAAAGTTGGAACGATATTGGGAGATTCTAATTTCACGGATCAATAACTCATGAACAAAACGTTATTCAGAGACAAATGACGTCTCCTAAGTACCGTGGTAAGGTTGACAACGAACTACAATCACATTTTGATAGAAAAAGGCCAATACACGCCGTCCTCCGAGCTGGACACATTGGCTGAAGTCGAATAGTCCATTTAGCTTAGGAACCTTCCTAAAGGAGTGAAATGACCCGGAAGTCCCTCAGTGGCAGCCATGATAAGTGCCGTTCGAATTCTCTAAAATGATGAGAATGATAGGAAAGGAGGTTTCAAACTTCCTTTATAACCTCCTTTAGCTTAGGAACCACTGGACCTCCCTCACCGAGAGGAGAGGAGAAAATGCTGCCCCACAATGCATTGCAGCCGCAGCATTTGCCGCCACTCAACAGTCGGCCGTTCACGGAAACAACCGATTATGACGGAGAAATTATATCATGAAAGTTACGGTGCTTATTAAGCATTTTAAAACATCGGTGGTAAGTTGCCAAAGTGCTTTGTTTTGAACGTTCATCAGTATTATAATCAAAAAGAGAAATATGAACGTTAGTTTTGACTGAAATGATCAAATAAAGTCAACATTTCAGTCTTTACTGAGCTGTGTGGGGTTTGTTCAACTTTTAAAATATGTCTGAATGGTGATATACACAGTGATAGATGTTAAGGACTAACGTTTATAATAAATACATCTGTATTGATTTTAAGATCTTTAGTTCATCTTTAGTTCATACGTATTGGGATCATTGGTATTAATGTGGACTGGAGGGAGAGGGTGACGAGCATAAGTTTCACTTTCCTTTTTTATTTCAATTCCAACTTTGGTCATGAAGAATATGTTTCTCTGTTGTCCACGTTCATAAAGCAAAGCAGCAGCATCAGAGCACGGTGCAGAGTCTCTAGATGAGTTTACAGTAGTCCCTCGTTCTTATTAAACATCCATGTTGTAGTCCGTTGTATAGAAAACTGTAGTTTCCATGGTTCCCCCACAGCAGCAGACGCACACAATGACGTCCGCTGGCGCATCATAAACACGTCAGATAGCAACCCAGTCTCACGGCATTTCGTGTTCACCAACACGATTTTTAATCTATTGATTCGTGTTCACCATCACGATTTGCCCCTTTTTTTCGTGTTGCACAGCACGATTTTAAAAGCAATGTATTTCTACTGGTAACGTGTTTCGTGCCTGCAGGCTGCAGCACGTCTTTTTCTCCGGTCGGGTCGTGGAAGACCGAAAGCTGTGTGGTTCATAAAAACGTGTTCTTACTCAATATCAAGCCACAATTATTGCTTTTATTTTAAATCGTATAATTTCGGACTTTTGTTGCCGTCTGTGAGGAAAATAAATGGGGCTCAGAGCCTCAGGATACTGAAATCTGTATTTTTAAATATTTTTTCCTTCTAATTTGTTATTCTTTTCAAAATAACACACTGTTATTTACTCACCAATAACACACAATTATCCTTGCTTTTATTTATTGGTTTAATTCCATAATCTCAGCCTTTTTTGGTGTCCGTCAGGAACTGAATTTCAAAATAAAAATAACCGGAAACGGACGTAGGCCTGTAAGGGACATTTCGAGCATCATTGCGATTGTCAACATTTCTGAGTTTAGGATGGCCGAAGACACTACACTACCCATAATCCCCAGCTATCGTTTAGGACTACAGTTCCCGTAAGGTTACGCAGAGCGTCTAACAGCTGTGTGAAATGGAACGAAACCACGCCAGATTATCCAAAACTGGAATCGAACACCCCCCCCAGAACTACACATGCTGGCTATTGTGTTTCGCAAAATGTTCTATGGGACGTCACGTCTCTACTGAACGTTTTCGTTTTTCCCACAATTAGAAGTTGCCATTAGTAAACACATTGGTGTTATCAAATGTAAAACATATAATTAATAAATGGGTGAAAATCGCTGTCCATAATGCGCAGCATTAATATATAGCATTAATATATACCCACATGACAGCTCATTGCTACTTTGTAATTCTACTCCACTACAATTCAGAGGTTAAGCTGGTATTTTTACTCCACTGCATTTATTTGAGTTACTTTGCAGATTCTGATTAATTATGTGAAATATAAACAACCCTTAAATCAGACTTTAGTTACACCTGAGTAAAATTCAGGTAAGGTGATTGTCAAGTGCCAACAATCAGGAGAGATATTTGATAGTTGGTGCTTGAGAAGACTAAACATGTATCTGCAATTGACATGAATGGAAACAAGTCATAAAGTATATTCATTACTCGTTATTCTCTACTAATAGTTAATTAAAGACTGTATATTATGGCTATTTTGCACATCCCTTTCAAGATTTTCAAAGGTTTATTGACATATCATACACAACTACGGTGTAGTTATGCAATGAATGAAAAACTTGGGTCACAGGTTCCTCAACAGTGCATTACAAGACATCTATCAATATGTGTGTACCTCCACCATTAAACTGTCATATTCTGCACATTTCTTATTCTATCTACATACATAAGAGTATAATTAATGTGTATAATATCAGTTAAAATAAGTGCTTCAACATAGTTAACATTGCAGGAAAGCAATATATTAGACGTTAATTACTTTGTCAGGCTTAATATTTAATGTTTAAATAAAGGTTAATCCGTTTTTCTGTTTTGCACCTCCTCCTATTAATATCTGTGCATCCTGCACTAAACTGTTTTATTGTAGAGATCACTTATAGTATCTTCTTGATTTTTTATATTCTATATTTCTATATTTATACTTTCCCCCTATGAAAGTATGTACTCTGTACAATAATTCAATAACGTGCTTTAACCACTAGGAGAAGTGCACACAGCCATAATAACTTTGTATTATTAGTGTGTATGTACAACATCTGAAGATGTATAGTTTTATGCATGCTTTCACATCATTTTACAGCATATTGCTATACTATTTCAGACTCAGTATTTACATTCTTACATTCAAAGAAAATCAGTAATATCTTTAAAAACTACAGTCCTTTTATATCAGCTGTGCACCGTTATGGTGTAAATATAACCTATCTATGAATTAGATCAAATGTAAAAGTCAGCCGAATTAGTGTTGATACTGCAAGGAGACGTATTGTGTGAAGAGAAATTGAAGATGTTGTTTAATTGTTGATATATTTATGATCCACGTCAAGTATTCAGTTTCGGCGCCATTTCTTCCAGTTTTTCCAAAGGTCTTCTCATCAGGGCTCTCTAAATAAAGAACTACGGCAGATCTGTAATATGTAATGCAGCCGAACCGTGTATTACAATGCCGTTATGTGATGACTTTCAAAGAGAAAAACAAGAGCACTCGGAATTAAGTATTATTTTATACTTTTTAAATGTTTTCCGGATTTCATATAATATAAACACCAAATCCCAGCATGCATTGCGGCTAACACATCCAATCAGCGAGCTTAAAACCATAGCTGAGGATCTTGGGTAATCGCTCGAAATGCCTACGTCTGTTTCCGGTTATATTTATTTTGAAATTCAGTTCCTGACGGACGCCGAAAAAGCCCGAGATTATGGAATTAAACCATTAAATAAAAGCAAGGATAATTGTGTGTTATTGGTGAGTAAATAACAGTGTGTTATTTTGAAAAGAATAACAAATTAGAAGGAAGAAAATATTTAAAAATACAGATTTCAGTATCCTGAGGCTCTGAGCCCCATTTCCTCACAGACGACAACAAAATCCGAAATTATACGATTTAAAATAAAAGCAATAACTGTGGCTTGATATTGAGTAGGAACATGTTTTTATGAACCACACAGCTTCCGGTATTCCACGACCCGACCGGAGAAAAAGACGTGCTGCAGCCTGCAGGCACGAAACACGTTACCAGGAGAAATACATTGCTTTTAAAATCGTGCTGTGCAACACGAAAAAAAGGGGCAAATCGTGATGGTGAACACGAATCAATAGATTAAAATACGTGTTGGTGAACACGAAATGCCGTGAGACTGGGTTGCAGATAGTGAAAGTGCATTCGGATTCTCTAAAGTACCGCAGTCTCTTCTCCTAAATCCTTTTGAATTCTCCTATCCACTATCCCTTAACCCCGTGACGTTTCACTCAGAGGTCAAGGGATAGACGATAGGGTTAGAATTTAGGAGCTGATTTTTAAACTATCCGACTGCAGCCATTACATTGGTCTCTATCCGCAGCCGGAGAAGAAACGAGTGCTCAGGGACCGTCTGCAAAGTGCAACTCCGAAAAAAGAGAATACAATAATATTCAATCACTATACAGTATATTACTACCAAACTCACTACACACATCAATAGTCTCCTGGTGGTCATGCAGAGAGTTTTGAAGAATATGCTTTTGAATAATTTTGGGGAATATTTATAATGTAAATCTTCAATAAATATGGCATCATCTTCAATAACTGGACTATTAGCCTATACAGTATATGTCTACCAAACTCACTACTTGCATTGTTGTTGTTGTTGTTAGCATCTGGTTAGCTAGCTGTGCTAACGATATTAAAAGCTGTTAAAAACAAGGAGAGGGAGAGCTCTCTCCTGTCAGACTGATGCGGCTTTCACACCAGCGCTTTTCAGTTTCTAGCTCCGAGCGGGAGCTTTTCTGGTTCAGCTCCGGTTTCCCTTTTCAGCTCCCGCTCTGTTCACACCGCCCACTGGCGCCCCAGAGCTGCCCCTGCTGCGTCATGACGTCACCGTTTACATCGCTGATTTGCTCCCAAACGGCAGCCATTACTGCGCTCACAACAACAACAACAGCGTCGGGTCGATGATCGTGTTGCTTTTAATCACACGAAGCCAGAATAAATTGAATAACGACTTCTCCAACCTTATACTTTGCTCCAGAGTGCCGTGGTTCATTGTTTATTAATGTGTTTCTGCAGCATTTACCGACCGCTGCAGTATTGGCTGCTCTTCCACTGGAGTTTATTCTCCCGTTAGCTCCCGGTTAGCTCGCACTGCAGCGGCCGCTCTAAAGTATTCACTGTCCGACTCACACAAGCAGCTGATGCATATCCCCAGTTCCCCTTAGCCTAAGTGAATGTGTGTCAGTCTGAATTGACACTGTTTGGTATCACAACGCTGTTATGAAAGTTTCTCTGGTATAAAACGGGTGATGTTAGCATAGCAACCGAAGCTAAACTGACTACTTGCATCCGATAGCTGCAATAATACAAAACAACACGTCTGCCTCTCTCCACAATGATCGATAACAGTGAACGGATGGTCAAAGTAAGGTACAAATAAACAGAATCACACGAAGCCTGGTTAGTGTTGCCTGACTTTATAAAGTGTGTTTATAGGCACTACTGCTTGTAGGCAGGCATAACAGTCGAACCATGTTCAGGGGAGGTGGGTTTAGTTTCCTGCACGCCTCGACGTGAGAGAGACGTAAGCGACGTCGCCTCTTAGCTCCAAAGTTCTTGCCTCTGGACCGACAATTTTTTGGAGCTGGAAGTGAACCGGATTCCGGAGCTAAGAGCCGGCGCCGCTGCGGTGTGAACAGGAAAACCCGGCGCTTTTCAGGCTCTAGCTCCGAGCCGGAGCTGAAAATGCGCTGGTGTGAAAGGGGCATCATGAGAGAGATATCTACAGCTCAGTGAGGTAAGGGACTCTGTTTAGATAGTTAACCTTAGTCTAGTTATCTCAGTGGGTCTCAAACGGATTGGTCACCATTTATGAGAATAAATGAAAAACAGTTATGAAATACTATATGACAGTAAAACAAGAATACAGTTTAAAAGGGGAGTGATTTGTAAAATATCCATAAAGAAAAAGAAAATATGTTTACAGTTCTGTTTCATATGGGTGTTGAGAGATGTATCCATAAAATCATTTTGCTCTCTAAATGCACCAGGTTGATGCATTTAACATCAATATTTAAAAAAAAACATCTTCCCAGGGGAGCATGCCCCTGGACCCCCCTAGAGAAGGTGAGGACCCTCGCCCCCCGCCCAACTTGTAAAATAGCACTTTACCTCTGCTTACACCTATATGCCACTTTATATGCTGTGAGCTGATTATCGAGCCTTCATTGTAAGAGTCGCGGGTACACTGTGTATGTAAGTATTCCATAGCGTCCGGTACATTAATGGGAAACCCTAGTTTGTACATGTTCAATACATTTGTAACACTGTACACATGAATGAATCTCACTCCAAGCTGAACTCAAATGTTGGCAGCCCTGCATTTAAATAGTGAAACTTGTGAAAGGTTCAATGAAGAAGAAGAAAATCCCAACACAACTTTTTTAAACTAGTTTTTATTTAGGAAGTAAAACAAAATGCCCAGTGTTGTCTTTGTGCTTTACATTGTTTAAAACTGCCACTGGAGGTCCAAAAAAACCTCAGAGGAAGAACTCAAAACAAAGAAGGAAGCTCCAGAGAAATTCAACATCCTCATCATCCTCATCCTCATCATCATCATCATCATCATCATCATCATCATCATCATCATCATCATCATCATCTGCATCACTGTCACTCTATACAGATCTGTAGAAATTGGTGCTTATTTACAAGGCCTCTTGCCACAGTCAAGTTTTCATTCACTCTTAAAAAAGGTGTCGTGAAGATGCTCTCCCACACATATGTAAAAAAATGACACAATGTGTAATAAAGGAGTTTATTTATACCATGTGTCACTTTTAAGCATATTTTCATGTGTCATTTAAGGACAACACAGCGTGTGACATTTCAGCATCTTTGTTGTTGTTGATACCTTTGATTCATCAGTGTAGAAAAGGGAGAAAGAGGTTGTTATTTCTACATACAAGGCAATGTCTACCTGAATCTAAACTCTTTCATTGTGCTACTATCTTTGAACAAAAAAAAGTTGTAAGATATAATTCGTAACAGGAAGTGCTTTTATATAAGAATAGGTAAACTAGCTTGTGGCTATATTAGGCTACGGTAGTTCAAAGTAGACTAAGTGTTTGTCGATGCACTCTGGTGCTGAAATATTGACAAAATGTCTTCTTTTCTTCTTCAACAATCACTTTAATTTCAACAGCTGCTGTAAAGTTGTTTTTCACCTATTCAACTACTCAAACCAAGAACTTAGAAAGCACCAAAGCTCTCAATCGTTCTGGTTATGGGTTTGTGTTTTCATCCATGTTTCAGCACCAGAGGTCTATGGTATTACCTTCTACTTTCTACAATAGTTTTAGAATAATAATACGAGGCAGGCAGTGCATAAACCATGTACAAAAAGACCCGTCCCGACCCAACCCAGAGCCCTCCAACTGAAGGAGTCGTGTCATCTGTGTGAATCCCTGGAAGCACCAACAGCTCCTAATGCTTACATAGACATCATTGTCAACAAGCTAATGATGCCAAGATAGAATTATGGTTTTAGATAATATTACATACTAATCAGCAGAGATTGGAAAACCTACTCTCTTGCTAATTTGATCTGTTTGAACACTTTACCATTAGAGATGTCACTGGGGGGGAAGCCTCTCAGAATCACAACAGTGTCACACTCCCTCCACACACAGAGCTCTTAACCCAACCCTCCATATTTAACACTAACTTGGTTTGCTAACTCCCTGAAATTTCCTTTCTCATAACTACATAGAATAGTGGTACTTGAAAAAATCAAGATGTTACAAGCAGTTATGACTCACGTCTCTTCAAAAATATCATGCATTATTGCTCTATCGGATATGACTGAAATATTGCCCAAGACAGAAATTTGCTCAATTTGCCTGTTATCTAAGAGGTTTGGCAAAATATCCCAAAGATTCATAAAATTGGCATAGATTCCATTATTAGGCTATAGTTATTTTTTGCATGCAGTAGTTTTTATAATTAAAGTGGCGGACAAAAGTAAAAAGGTATTCGGTAATTCGAAAGTGTCAAATGCTTTGGCATATTTGTAACAAAGGCAAAATATAACAAAGTAAGGTGCAAATCAATACCTTTACAAAAACATAAATAAATAAATTAGGCAATAAATAGACACTTAAAAATACCTAAAGATGAGCACTGTGTGGCCTTCTGGCAACAAAAACACTTTTATACAACACTTGAGAAAAGGTTTAACCTTTAGAGGGAAAATTAAGACATTTTAAATGTCTGGATCCTCATCTGACATTGACGTGTAAAAATAAATAACATCATATTTAGGTTGTAGGAAAACACTGTTTGTTGAGTAACTATTCCCTTATACTTTCCACAGGTTACTGTCAAGTAAAGCACAAATACCAGAAAGATAACTTAAAAATATGTTGTATATCTGTGTCCATTAAGACATTGGTTTAAAGAAAATCACCATAAAGATCGTTTTCCCACTCCAAAGGTGTACCTTGCCATCCCATGGTATGGAAGATTTGTAAATGATCACAGTTCAGTGTAAATGTGTCAGTGGCCAACGCAGTAAACAGGAGGAAAAGCATGTCCCTATTGTAAATTAAAAGCTTCACAAGTATTTTTGCTTACTTGCAGAAAACAAATGCATTGTGCTTTCATTGTTTTTAGATGCTTGATCTCCTTATGAGTTCCGTCCAAAGTCCGTTTCAAAAGCAGGATAACACCTTTATCCTTAGATTATGAATGTTTTGTTTTATTTGTCTCTAAAAACCATTACAGTGTAAAGTTTATTGAATCTCTTTGCAAGAAGATGTGATTCATGCTATACGTGATAGTCCTCTCACAGAAAGACAGAGATGGGAGAGGAATTGTGCTTCAGTGTTGATTCGTCATGGGTTGGAAAAAAGAAGTGGCACGAGGATAGATATGGACATAAAAAGATCTAGGTATCTTCAAAGATGATGAGCTAGATGTACTGTGCTTCATTTATCCACGCGTATACTCAAAACAGCCTCAAAAGTGGACGTATCTCGTCAAAGCAGGTGGCGATCTAAATCACGCATCGCAAACTTTTCACCTCACTTCCAAAAAAGGAGACAAAGGAGGGATTGGAGGGTTTTGATAAAAATGGACTCAATGGTCCTCAATCTGTTCTTTTGCCTCATGATCCTTGCAGAGAAGACTCTTGTTGGAGAAAGCATACAAAGTAGGGCGGGAGGCCAGCTAAATCTGATTTAAACAAACAAAAGTCAACCTTTTGGAACCAATCATTCACTCAGTGAGCTCATCGGGGAGAAAGCCCCCTTGAAGCACGCCGACTCGTAGTGCTTGTTCAGGTAACTCTTGAGTGCAAACGTCTTGTCACAGCGTTTACACTTGTAGTGCTTGAAGGCCGAGTGCGTCTGCATGTGAGCACGCAGGTTTGACCGGTCGGCGAACGCTTTGCCACAGTGCGCACACCCAAAGGGCTTCTCCCCCGTGTGCGAGCGCATGTGGCCCTGCAGCAGCCACGGCCGGCTGAACGCTTTGCTGCACACGTCACACTTGTGCTTGAGGTCATGGGTCAGCAGGTGCATGGCCATGGCTGGCATGGACACGTACACTTTCCCACATGTGGGGCACTTCTTGGCCATCTTGCTGTCTATGCTGCGGTGCGTCTGCTTGTGGCGGCTCAGGTTGGAGGACGTGGCGTAGGACTTTCCGCACTCGTTGCAGGAGTGCCTCTGGATGGCTCCTTTGGCGTTTCCTGTGGACTTCCTCCGTGACCGTCCGTCCATGATGAAAAACGCATCCACTGTGTACTCATCGCTCACCGCCGCGTCCCCGTTGATGTATTCACCTGCTGATGAGGAAACTTCAGATCGCGGGCTGTCCGGCTGGTCCGAGTCGCCGTGGACATCACCATGGATACCAGAATAGGTGTCTTCGATGTGGCTATAGATGATTGATGGGCGGACAGGGGAGGCCACTTTAGTGATGACAGGTGACTCACTTCCGGCCATAACATCATATGGGGAAGGACTAAGGTAGTCGCTGACGTAGCCTGAAGAGAGAGAGAGAGAGAGAGAGAGAGAGAGAGAGAGAGAGAGAGAGAGAGAGAGAGAGAGAGAGAGGTAAGTCATCTGACCAGGACAGGCATTGATTGGAAATTAGAAACTGATTGGTTGGAAAATCTTTAAAGAAAAGCTACATGATCGCAACGAGAGTGATACCTAAACTATAAAGGGAAGTGAATGCAATCCAAGAATCCTTTCTTCTTTCCTTTGACAATTTAGCTAGGCTTTCAATAAGAAAACATGTAGGTTTGGAAATCACTTGCACTGCACAAGATAGTACTTATGTTATACTGTATGGCCTCAGTTGTTGTGTGATGTATCTTTAGGGCCTGATAGAGCCGGGATGTCAAACACAACCTGTAAAACCAAACAGGTGCAGCGTGTTTAAATATCTTTACAGGGATCTTGGATACTTGTGAGTGAATTACTTTCATCCACAGAACACCAGCGTATCCACTGCTATACCTACTGTATACCTTTACAAACCTTTTTTCTTATATTGTTAAAACAAAAGCCACACATCAAACTCAATGTTCATTCATTATTCAGAGAGCTGCTTCACATGTTGTTCCCTGATATTATGAGTGATTAAAACCGGCTGTCTCTGGTTTCTAAATATCAATTGGGCCACCTAGGTCACATTACCAACATTTTATATTTTTGTTTTCACATTTACACTTGCATCCATACAAGACAAGGTCAGCACAGGGGACACACGTCAGTTCTTAAGATGCACCCACACTGTAAGGGGTTTCATCTAAAGCACAACCCTTTTCTATAAAGCAGAGAAGATGGGAGGAAGCAGGAGAAGTTGAGGTATTTATAGTGGTAGTAAAGTGCTGTTATGTCTTTGCCAGCAAGGAGGACACTCTTCTTCTCAGTGGGACATTTTTCTTTTCTTTTTCTTGAAGTGTTCAACAACTGCACCTTTCCTGTCAGGTCTAAGGCGGCACAGAATCACCTCTGAGCTGTCAGAAGGTTGACTTTTCAACACATTCGTCTTTATTACAGCAGCCGGGAGTCTAGTGCGTTGCTCAAGGGCACGTGACACTGATAACTGTGCATTGGCCATAACCTTTCAGCCTCCTTGAGTATTGTATTCTTAAGCAACATGAATATTTATGACAAAACTGATCAATTATTTGTTGCCATGCTATGATGTGAGCTGCGTCAGTATTTCTATTATTGGTGTTTCTCCACTCAACAGGCTGAAGTCCAACAGACACAAGGAGAGACTGGCAGCCAGACCCCCACAGCCATGACTCCTGTGGATCTGTGTCGATCAATAGCTCTCCATTTCAATTAGCACTCTGCGAGCATTTAGACACAGGCAGCAGAGGAGATACTATTGCTGGTAATATCATTTCATGATGCAGTTCTCAGAAAAGCTCAGAAGCCGGTCGATAATATGATGAGAACAAAAGATGGATAGATAGAGGGGGAGAGAGGGAAGTGGAGTGAGGTGAGGGACGGCGGAGACGAAATAAATAAATGGGGCAGGAAAAATGAGTTGTGGCAAAGTGAGAGTGGTGTTACGCCAGCTATGGTGGTTAGGTGGTTTGGCAATCTGTTTACAGCTCTCATGATGATTTAACATTTTGAATTTAATCAAGACGGAGTAATAGAGGAAAGAAATAGATGACGGGGGGGGGGGGGCAAGAGAGGGAGGGTTGTAAAGAGTTAGAGAGAGAAAAATCATGAATATTCAATCATGGCACTCTGGAACAAAGTACTGTGTGTGTGTGTGTGTGTGTGTGTGTGTGTGTGTGTGTGTGTGTGTGTGTGTGTGTGTGTGTGTGTGTGTGTGTGTGTGTGTGTGTGTGTGTGTGTGTGTGTGTGTGTGTGTGTGTGTGTGTGTGTGTGGTGTGTGTGTGTGTGTGTGTGTGTGTGTGTGTGTGTGTGTGTGTGTGTGTGTGTGTGTGTGTGTGTGTGTGTGTGTGTGTGTGTGTTGTTTTATAGAGCATGAGGAACCCAGAGATATGACCAAGTGTTCATATTGAACCCATATCAGGTTGACCTGGAACAGCTTTAGTCTTGGAATGTTTGCAGAGCTTCACATAAGTTGCTCTTTACAGGCGAACAACATACTTGAAGTGGTGAACACAAAGTCTGTCTTTTTTTATCTGAAATTGTTGCACGTTTGAAAATAAAAAGCGCATATTGTGTCAGGTTTAAACACCTATACTCAAAAACTTCATTCATGTTTTTTGCAAGGTTTCTGTGTCGTCTGGCCTATTTCTATAATGCATACAAAAAGCTCTGTACTTGTTGTGCAACGGCCTTAAGTAAGAGAGTCATCTTAATATATTTGCAAAGGGAACATTCCAGATAGTGGGGATCTATTGCCAATTGCATTGATATCTTCCCACCACATAATGCTTAAGACCAGTGTGCTGTACGGATGGGAACACAGACTAAAAAACATTACACTTCTGGTGAAAAATGTTTTGTATCCAAAGTGATCCCCCTCCAGGATTCAGTGCGTGTCATGTCACCTCTTCTGTAGCTGTTTGTTTACTTCCCTGTGAATGTAATTGCACCAGACTGAGCTGCGTCTATGTGACTGACAGGTAGCGAATGATAACAAACCCTGCTTTAGGATGCAATATTCCTGAAGATGCAAACTCAGAGTGTGGATCTCATTTCTCTCACGGAAGCTTTGTCTATGATCTCTGCCAATTAAACATGACCGTTCCCCGGTATCCTCTTTTTAGAAAGTGTTTTGCTAGCCGTAATTGCTGACAGTATACCCACCGTCTGGATACTGTCTCTGCTTGTTTGTCTTTGTCTCTCTGCAACTGTCTCCGTCTCGCTGTGTCAACTCTGTATTCATTTCAAAGCACTTTAGCAGCATTAGAGCTGATGGCTGCTCTAAATGCTTATTAAAGATTAAAATACTCTGCCAGCCGAAGCCATCCTCCTTTTATGTGTCTTTGAAATACAGAGAATTAGAAAGAGAGAAAAAAGATGGAGAGAGAGCGAGGGAGAGAGAGAGTGACAGAGAGAGAGTGAGGGAAGCTGCAAGCTACAATTTAATTTTTGATCTAAACCAGCAGTAACTGACACACACTCGTGCGCTTTGGACACTTGTAGGTCACTGTGTGTGTGTGTGTGTGTGTGTGTGTGTGTGTGTGTGTGTGTGTGTGTGTGTGCGTGCGTGCGTGCGTGCGTGCGTGCGTGCGTGCGTGCGTGCGTGCGTGCGTGCGTGCGTGCGTGCGTGCGTGTGTGCCTGTAATGCTGTGCACTCAGCTGTGCAAGCTGCTTGGGAAATGTGCCTAGTTGACAGAAACACAGCAGTGTGTGTATGTTCAGTGTGTGTGTGTGTGTGTGTGTGTGTGTGTGTGTGTGTGTGTGTGTGTGTGTGTGTGTGTGTGTGTGTGTGTGTGTGTGTGTGTGTGTGTGTGTGTGTGTGTGTGTGTGTGTGTGTGTGTGTGTTTGTGTGTGTGTGCAACAAGCTGCAGTTGTAAACTCCTGTTATATTTATAACAAGGGATAGCAGCCTCAATCTTTACATGCTTGTCACCCAGCTGCTGCTGCTGCATGTTTCTTTGTGTCTCTGTTCACTCTGTCTTTGGAGCACCTGGGATCTCTTCATCTCACAGGTGACCTTGGTACAATGTGAAAACCACCAGGTTGTACTAGGTTGTGCATTCTTCTCCCTGTGCTGGGTGACAGCCACAATTTCTCCCCCCATCACTTTAAAGTGGCACTTAAGAATGTCTCACCACTAGGGGGCAGAAACAAGCTGACAGACACACAAACCAGGCTCATTATTTGCTTATTACGGTGAAATGGCCAACCGGTGACATAGCAATTATTGATGTGCGCATTGAGCAGACACAAGGCAACACAATTATTAAACTTTAGCCATGGTTTAATTAGCCAGCTTATAATAAGTTCAATATTCACTTTCGTTTTTTGCTCTAATTTGGTCTCCACTATATCATTGTTTTTCTCACCAGATAGCCTTATTATATGTTTTTATTTCAGAGCTAACCTTTAGAAAACATCTGCCTGCTGCAGTTGAAAAAAACACAACAAAGGAATTTAAAAAGGCTAAATGCTCCATACAGTATCTGTGCACAGTTTGGCGCTCTTTCTCTCTGGATCTGAGACTGCAAGCAACTCGTTTTTACATTGCACATAGTCACTTGATATACTTTGGTAAATGTTATTTCATTTTAACATGAAAAATGCTGCTTTCACAAAGCTCCTGTTGCATCACAATATAACACATTTTGTGTATTCAGAATTATAGAACGCATGGGAATCAATGACGCTTTGCAATATTGCAAAGAGGCTTACAGCAGCTGTAAAAACCCTGATTGAAATAAAACACGAGGCAACAGAACAACAGAGAATCCAACTGCATGGTGATATAATGTATAAGCATAATTATTCATGTTCAAAAAGATCTGCTCTCTTGCTGCCTGTTGCGTATCAGCATTGAAAGGTCTTGGCGGCTCACAACAATTGCTTTGTTGCATATGTGTTCCCTGTACACCCTGTGCACCCCTTGGCGGTGGTGGCGAAGTCGATAGGGACTTGGCTTGGCAACTGGAAGGTCACCAGTTCAAGTCCCGGCAAGACCAAGTGCTACAGAGGTGTCCCTGAGCAAGGCACCGTTCCCCACACTGCTCCCCGGGCGCCGTTCAAAATGGCAGCACACTGCTCCTAACACTAGGATGGGTCAAATGCAGAGAAACAATTTCCCCACGGGGATTAATAAAAGTCCATCTCTCCTCTGTAATGTGTGTGGACTAATGAGATGTACTTTGTGTGCGTTGCATCAAGATTCATTTTTAGTTTATAAGAGTGTGGGAAAGCCCAAATGTACAATTGTTACAGTTACATTGAAAGACTAATGAGGCTTTATTTGCTTTATGTTGCCCCTGCTGGTACAGCATTAATAATGGAGTTGCCAAAAAATTCACATTGGAAAGCACTAAAATATAAAAAATGTTGTATGCCCAATTTATACATGTTTTCAATTTTCAAGGAAAGGTGTGTCATCTTTATATAATAAGTCTGAACATGTTGCTTTTTTTTTTAATAAGATTTGCTTTATTTAACCATGACTGAGTCATCAAGAATCCACCCTGAGGAGGAACAGTTGAGAAACCCCTGCTCTCTCCTTTGACCTCTGAGCTGAATACTTCAAAGACTCAATGTGCATTTAGTACATTACAGTATATCACTTAAACAATGTGTGTCTCTTTCACATCTCTGAGCATGTGGCTGTTCAATCTCAGTAGGTGGAATATGTTCATTTCTCACTTCCTGCCATCTCTCTGACCTTCTTCTCCACATTATAAAGTTTCATGGAAATAATCTTGGCAAGAAAAATACATTTTCAATGCCTTTGATTGGTACACTCTTGGCTCTTGGGCAGCGACCGCCGTCTGACCCTGTAATTCCTTTCCCCTCACCCTTCAGAAACACTCATGACTAATGCTTTTAAATCTCATGATGAAGAAATACCCCGGATAATGTAGCATATACTGTGTGTGTGTGTGTGTGTGTGTGTGTGTGTGTGTGTGTGTGTGTGTGTGTGTGTGTGTGTGTGTGTGTGTGTGTGTGTGTGTGTGTGTGTGTGTGTGTGTGTGTGTGTGTGTGTTTGTGCGTGTGTGTGACTCACCTTTGTCATGATGATGGAATCGCAGACTGAGGGCTTCTCTCCTGTGACTATATGAGCTCTCCAGCTGAGCCGAAAAATCGTCCAATTTGATTTTCTTCACCAAGAAAGAGCGAGGCATGATGGGACAGTAGTTGCTCCTTCACTTATGCAATACAAAAACACACCCTCCTTCTGTCTTCCACTTCAAACTCCACAAAAACCTTTATCTGAAACTCTTATTTGCTTGGTTTTAATAATCGTAAACTGGTTTCAGCTACTAAAGGTGCGTTCAGTCCCTCCAATTAAGATAGGAGACATGGCTTTTAAAGATCACACAAACCAATTGCTCCTCGTGTTTTCTAGCATACCTAAAGTCTACTTGTGATGTGTTGCTGCTAATCTGTTTTGCTCTCCACTGGAAGACCTGTAGAGTTCTGAAAGGTTAAAAATATGTATACCAGTTCCAGTTGTGGCTATCCTGTTTCTTGTTTTAATTATTTTATTCCGTTTCTTCAAAATATAAAGACTGAACAGTTTCTCAGAGCAGTTCTTCGCCGGCTCCTGGTCGGTCTCGTGCTTTCAGCACCGGACAGCTCCCCTTCCGCGCGAGACTCCTGTTTCTTCTTCGTGCCACAGCCACTGTCCGTTCAGCACCGGAGACAGAAAAGACAGAATAAGAAGTTTCCGGAGGTTTGAATCAGCTCAGCAAGAAGCGAAACACAATCCGCTGGAAGCTCCCGAGCAGGTGAGTCAAATCAATCTGGATTTGTGTGAGTTTTAGAATTACGGTAGGAGATACACGAAGGTTAAAGATGTTTAAAAAGACAAACGTTCAGTCCACAAAACGTCTTGACTTGATGAGCCAAATGTCATTGCAGTTCCTCCAAATTGTTGCTCTAAAATGTTTTTTAATACTGCAGTTGAAAGACCTCTTCTCTGAATCTCTCTTTCCCTCTCTCCTCTTCTCCTCTGTCTCTCTTCCCTCTACTTGGCGCGTGCGGAGCTGCGGCTCTTTCTGGTGCACGAGATCAGCTGTTGCAGTTTTATAGGGAGCGAGAGAGAGAGAGAGAGAGAGAGAGAGAGAGAGAGGGGGGGGGGTGATAGAGAGAAGGAGAGAGAGAGAGAGAGCAAGAGGGATGGAAGTGCTTAATTTTATTCATCAGAGGAAGAAAAAAGAAAAAGAGCATCTTGTGGGACCAGCAGCGGCGCGCGGAGATGGCCTGGTAGGGACTTAATGGTGTGGTTTCAAGTGCACGCTCACTTGTTTTTTTCGTGGCAATGAAATTCCATGTCAATATGTTGTTGTTGTTTTTTTTGCTTCTAACAGTTCCTGGTAAAAAGGGTGTAGTGGTAAACAATGCACTAGACTAGATGATACTT